>NW_013666341.1:289776-292253 GCF_000517525.1 Limulus polyphemus | reverse complement strand
GAAAAGAAAAAACCCAAAAAAAGAAAAAAAAAACCCAAAAAAAACAAAAAAAATAAAAATTTAATAATATATAATTTTTTTTTTTTTTTTTTTCTATATAATCAACAAAGTTAAGGAAAGAAAAACTACATGACAAATAGTAATGAAAGGTTAAAACAATAAGTGTGAAAATACTGGTAAATCTTATGAAAAACAAACCTGAAGACAAACAGTGCCGATGAAAGAATAAGCCTATGTTCACATGCTAGTGCTCATGGAATACATGTTGCCTATTCATGAAGGGTTAATAGTATAGTTTAATGATGATTACATGATAGTCTGGTGCAATATACACTGATATGTGTAGAGGTGGGATCTTTGTTTAAGGCTTGTGGCATGCACATGAATTTACATGACAGTGCATACAAGGTACTAGTTCTTTGTGGTGCAGATAAGGAATAGTATTTCTGAATGAATATTTTCTCATGGCTGGCCACATAACACACAAAATCTCAATACTGTATGTTGATCTCAGATTTTACAGTGTATATGACTTTTAAACATTGATTTAATAAACAATAATTTGTTAATTTTTTTCTACTGCTTTAAATGGAAGGTGGATCAATGCAATTAATATTCAATTCTCTTTTTTTTTTCTATGTAAATGCTTTACAGAAGTATTAAGCCTTGTTATTATGACATGCAATTTTTCAAAAATTCAAAATGAGGACAGAAAAGGAGTACAAGTGAGGTGGTTTTGTATCCTAGTATGTCAAAGATATTTAAATGGTCAGAAAAAGAAGGTTTTCTTCAGAGTAAAGTTTTGAAAAATAAACCAAAATTGATCAATAGAGAGAATGATAGCCCTAGTCTTGTGAAAGTGTATAAATATTTATAAGTTACTGTATACAGTGGATTAAATATTGCAGAATTTCATTATTATGATACTTTTTATGATTTTGCAATCAGTGGAGCAGTAGTTCATATTTAAGTATTGAAAACATTTAGTTTTATTCTAAGAAATCTGCACTGTTTTCGAATACCATTTATTTCTTAAAGAAGTAAGCTGCATCATAAATTTATTAAAGAAATGTATTATACATAGGATGTATAACATTTTTTGATGTGGTATACAGTTAAGTGTTTTGATATATGACCAAAACATTTGAGCTTAAGGCTGCTTTACATATTATAAAGACTATTCTTAAATTACTGCAACATTTAACTGGGAAGAAATAATACTACCATTATAAATATAGTCTGCAGTGATTTCCACATCATTTTCAGTGAATGGCTCTTTCACCTCTTCACTTCCCCTGAAGATGTCAGGACTTTCTGTTCCCACAGAGCTAGCACTTGTACCATCTCCTTCATTATGTGGTGGAAAAAGAGAACCTTGTTCTTCATAAATGGCAATTATCTGTAACGATTATGAATATAATTGTGGTATAATGAAAGGTTATCACAGTATAAATTCCTTTTGCTGAAAATCTGTTCATTTTGAGAATAATTCAATGAACTAGAATCACTAGAGTTCTAACAAAATAAAATATATCTCACACCACAAGTGATAAAACAAAATATTAGTTTCTTACAAAGACAAACAAAATTAATACTCAGTATCAACTTTAGTACTGAAACAACATAACTAAAACTGTTATCATATCCCAGATAATGCAGTCCTTTACACAGTTTAAGCTATGCAGACATTGATACCATATTTTTGATGATATGTTTGTCACTTTGAAACTATGTACAGGTCTTACATGCCTAGTGGCAGGAGGCTTCACCATGCTAGAGTAATGCATTGATTTGTGCCATAAAACTCCAACATGTCCTCCAGAACATATTCATTTAAGATCTCTTGGTATCCACAGCCATTTGGACAAACAAACACTTCACAGATATGTCTCATGCCGAGTGTCCAAAACTCAACCCTCAGTAAGACATCTCCACCACAATCACTGTGGAATTATTCACCCGACTCCCTCCAAATCCATATTCAGCTATTACTTCAAAACCGAATGAGACAACTTTCACGATTTCATAAAATTTGTAGTAAGTTATCAAGTTCCCAGAAAAACAGTGTGTGTAACCAAGCCTCTTTCAAAGGAATTACATTTATGGAGAGCATGTGCTGCACAGACCTAATACTTTTTACATGTGGCCACATTAGATAAAGTCATTGTAAATTTACTTACAAAGCTGATTCTGACACTTTGTTTTACAAGCCTAGAAATTTAAATGTTTATCATGCCTCATCAACAAGTTCAGAAAAAAGAATTATTCAAGTTTAGGGCTATGCAGTCTTCAGTACCCCTAAGTGGATACCATGTACAATATATTACAAGAGCACCATTTCAGGTTTTAATATTGGGGGAGGGGGGGGGGACAACTTTTTATTTGTGGTCCAGGGGCCAGCTGGAAACTCTTGGAGTTTTTAAAAGTTAGAATCGGTATATTTTGGGACCATTCATTCTGATTATTTCCTATAATAT
>NW_013666341.1:278927-289366 GCF_000517525.1 Limulus polyphemus | reverse complement strand
ATAACTGTACGTAAAAAAACATAGAAAACCTATGATCAGTAAACATTACTAAACTTTTCTTAAGCACAGAAAATTTTCTAGATGTAAATTTTAGATCATTATAAAGTATGAATCTGAAATTCAGCCAAACATTTATTAGCTTTCTTGCTTCTATCCATTCATCATTATAAATCCCACAACCCTTAACTTTTGGCAACCAATTTAATTGTGATTTAAAGTCATGAGTGCAAGCCAATGGAAATGATTAAACAATTAAGATCTTATTCAATGACCCCCATTCTTCAAAAAAAAAAAACTTAACAATTATCTAACAGATATTAGCCCTCTAAAACACTTAAAACTGCAAGGGACCATTTGAAAACATATCCCATGATGCCTCAAGTAAAAAACTTTCTGAGCTATGTGCCTATAGTTAACCATGATGGTCATAATGATAATCTAACTTACCCCCAACATCAATACTGCATATGGTGAAAGTAAATCCTTTAGTTTTCTAATCACCTAGGCCTATATTGTACATTCACAGGACCTCTTACCATGTAGCACTTAGCACATTTTAGACATCTGTCAATAGCAGAAGCTGTTAGAAAACAGTCCTGATAGCTAAGTTGGTATTACAATTATGTTAAATCCAAAATTTGAGCCACAAGCAAAGTAAATTATTTTAAATACTAATTCAATCCCAAGTATGAAAATCTGGATAATGTAATATTCTTAAATAAAGAGTTACATACAGATAAGTCACAACTGCAACAACTAGAGAAATGCTATTGTCTAGCTGGCAGTGAACCACTGATGTTTGAAGGATAAAGATTGAATCATTTCATTGTAGAAATTTATGTGCATTGGAGATGAATTTTAAGATGTACAAACAAAAACATTTTTTACATCAACACAGTTGAACTTGAAATAATACTGTTTACTTGACTAACTATTTTGTATCAGTTGACGCAACAGTAGATGAACTGGGCTTTACTTCAAGAAGAAGATATGATGTGAAGACCAGGACTAGACCAATTCAACTACAAAGATTCAAACACCCACATGTCCAGTCAGAGAATTCAATGCTTCTCTAACCAATCAAACACAAGATTACGAAATGACACACTCTGTATTCTCATGGAAAAGTCAAGCTAGCAACAGATAAAGATCACCTTCCACTAATTTCAAGTCCAACAATTTCTTAAGAACAAGGAGAAATGTTCTAATATTAACATATGGGTTTACAGTGGTCAAGACAGAACTGTTATGGAAAACTAAAGTTTGGAATTATTAGATCATTTTCAATATTGTAGAAGTTGTAGAAAAGCTAGCAGTTACGATAGTTTCCTTCCCGTGAACTCAGTTACTCAGAACTACTTTCTGATAAATATCTTGTCTGAATCTTCTGTTATTCTACAAAAAATCTTGTCATTTAAGGGAAATCACTTCAACCTGAAGATACAACAATAAGAATAAACTTATATTCTGAGAATTATTATTATTATATCACATGGGAGAGGAAATTATAATGTATAAAAATCTAAACTCAGATGCCAAACCTTCTACATTTAATGATGCTTCATGAAGTGGAATATATTTCACAAAGGATACTTAAGAGATGAAACAAAACAACACTTATCCTTTGACTTCAAGACATCTAATTCCTTACTTGTTCTCTGTCATCAGCCACATCATTCAACTGGTCATCAGGATCAAGTATGCCACCATCACTGGAAAGTTTGAGGTTGTGAATGGTTATCCAGGCATCTGGTGGCTTAAAAAATAAAGATTTAAAAGAAGCTAAGAAATGATGAAGAAACAGCTACAATTACAGTGCAAAGCTTATATTTTTAATACATTATTTTAAAGTAGTCTTAATTTTATCAAGATTAATTCCTGATAGTCCAGCTGTAAGTAATACAATATTGATTACAATCTGTAGATACATTGGCTGTATATGCCTATACAAATTTATTTTGATCCTCTTTTACTTATATTCAGCTGATAGGATGTTAAAACAATGGGCTTTCAATTAGTTCATTTTAAGATTGACAGGTATTAAGATTAGTTTGCTGTCTTAGTCAATTATTTCTAAAACTCAACAAAACAAACCAATGGCCAATCTTTCAATGCATTATTACCAAATATTACAACACAATATACACTTTCAAAAACATAATAAACAGCCACTACATAATATTGCATTTACAAAAGCGTAAAATGCATGAACAAATAGTGTTAAGATATATGAAATAATAAATAATTACCTCTACATGTATTATTCCTGATTTATTTGTCTGGAAGCTCTGGGTAGGGAAATTCTTTTCAATAAAACAGAAATTTCAAAGACAAGAAGATACATACCATTCTAAGCATTACATTTAACAACAACAAAAAAAAGTTAATTAGATGTAAGGTCAAAAGTTTTTGGTCAAAGCAGATAGGTTTAAACTGTAGAAGCATTTATATTTTGTAAACTATAGCATGAAATTGTTTCATCTTAGCACTTTATGTTTTGTTATTTTTATGAATCTTTTGTGAGCTTGATTATCAAACCACGTGTTTGTTCAAGAATGTGCAGGGAAGGCAGCCAACAATCTGACTTAAATAATGAAAAAAAAGGTTTAAATAATCATTTTCAAAATTACAATTTATATTGTCTCATGGTATCAAACCATGACCACCCTGTCAGTATTACCCAAAACAGGTCATAACTGTTAGTTGTACCATAAACAGCTGTAAAATTTATGGTTAGTAATGTTCACATTACCTTTTCTTTATAAAAAAAAAATCAAGTTTAAAGCTTCAGCATTTAAGTTAGTTCTTCTAATTAAAAGTAAAAAACACTGGTGGTCTTCAAAGTTGCAAGATTTGTAATGTTTTGACCATTACAACACACAGATTTCTAGCTTCGGGCTCTAATTTAGTAATTAAAAAAAAAGAGAATATAATGTGAACACACATAGATTAACTTAACAAAATAGTAGTTTCAATATAACTTATCGGGTAAAACTTGCCAAATCTCAACAATATTTTCACTTTTACTCTAAAATGTATTTTTTCCCACTTACCTCATTTCATTCTTTCTTCGATCATGTGATATGTTTTATTTCCTCCCTAGCTTTCCAATTTAAATTTAAAAAAACAAACTATTGTCAGAGTTTATAATTATTGTAAATAAAAAGCCATAAAGTAAGTAGAAAATGTGTACAAATTTTTCATAAGGCACAGTTCTTTTCAAATAAAGAAACAAGAAGTTTATTTCGCTCCTAGCTTTCAGAGTGATACATTCTTGTACGCTGTATCTGGATTTACATACAGTCTAAAAGAATCAACAGGAGTTACCCATTGAAAATCCTATTGCTTTTTCTAAGCTGTCTCCCAGTGGGTCAGCACTAATATTTACAGACCTACAAGTCTTAAGTCTGGGGTTAGAATCCTCATGGTAGACACAGCAGATAGCCCAATATGGCTTTGCTCTAAAACACAACATCGACCTTAAGCTGTATTGCTAAAAAATATTTGGTCACAATAATTAAATGAATCCTTCTTTTGCAAAACACGGCTTTGCTCTGTTACTTTAAACTTTCAAATTTTTAAATTTTAATGCAGTGGATTTTTCAATTGTTCGTTTTATTTCGAGCAAATTTTTCCAAAGGCTATCTATCTGCATTAACCATCCTTAATTTTGAAGTGACAGACATGAGAGAAGGCAGCTAGCCAACAATACCCATGGCCAACTTATAATGTTCCCACTGTTTACACATGGTGCCATGTTCTTTTCTTTTTAATTTCACTGAAACTGTACCGTAGTTTGAACAAAAAAACGAACAATTATGGCTTATAATAGAATGACTTATAAAAAAAATTATATGATTCGAGTAGTGTTATTTTGAAATTCTATTAACGATACTGATACAAAACGGCAATATACAAACTCAAAATTTTTGAAACTGAAACTGCCACGTTTCGAAACTAAAGCGTCATGTTTAAAACTACAGTGTGATTTAATACGTAAAAGTATTCTGAAAAAATAAAATGGTTTATTTGACAATTGGAATTAATTTTAAAAATAATATAAGCAGTCACTGTATGGCGCTAGCATAGGTTTGCATATTCTCGAAATTTGAGGTGTGAACAAGCACAGTCCCTTTAGTGAATATGTAATAATAATAGTAATAAAAATACTGTTAAATATATATGTACAGATGCCATATAGTGATCTCAAAATAAAGTGAACAAAAGTTCAACTTTATATATAAAGCTACAAAATGTGATATTAGAAACCCATACAAAAAAAACTTTAACATAACACACATCCACATCAGTAAGAAATGTCGACTAAAGAAAACATGGTACTTTACTTTAGAAATAACATTCGATAAATAAGAAAATAATAATAATATACTGTGTAGATAAAAACGAAAAAGTTTTATTCATTTAACATGACATGCCAGAAATGTGATATCCAAGTCATAGACTTCGCAACAGAGACAAAAAAAAAAATCGATAAATTTAAATTTTAACCATCAACTTCAAAAACAAAAATAATAATTACAATTTTCAACATAATAGTTCCACAACAGTCCGTTTAAAGATCAGGCAATATCTATTTCCCTGAAACAATATCTTGATTTTGGTTAAAATGTTGTTCTCGAAGACATTTTTAATTGACTAAGCAACAGATAAAAAATTAACTCGAGTAGCAATACCCCTTGGAAATCAGAATGAGAAATTTCATTTGTTTGTTTGTTGAGTTATCTATGCTCTGCCCATTGCAGTTATTGAAATCTGGTCTATTGTTCGCATTAGAAGTCCTCGGATTTGCAGCTTATATACATATTGCAAATTCTACTGAGCATATAGGCACCATCAAGCAGCTGAGGATCTCCGCCATGGTGGTCTCACGAATAATCTCTCTAGCTCTTGCAATAACTTTACAAGTATGTATGTGCCAGGTCTTCTCGGAACTGAAGCACCTCCCCCTTAAGCTGTGTTGGTAATCTCTACGCTTTAACAGATGGTCTTCTTCGCAATTATAAAGTTTCCAAGCCTCAGTCTTGGCTGCCTGATCCTGACAATGATGGCTCTTTGAAATTACTATCCGTTTTTGTATGAATTGCTACTTTACCTCGGTCGGTGGCTTTATGGAAAGTTCTACCCTCTCGGCCTTCACATGGTGCTGTGGTAGTCATTGTGGTCACTACAGAAACTGAAATTGAAGTATTCACATTGTTGGTTACATTCAAAGGATTGCCCCTAGGGTCTGTGTAAGTTTTGGAACTGAATCTAACTCTTAATTCTTTCTTTGTTCCAAGGGGCAACGGATCGGGTGTAGGAAGTCTCAGTTGAGACAACTGGCACATTAGGTTTCATGGATTCAGCTGAGCTCATACTCCCTGGCTTCATAGTCAGTACACCCAGTGGTGAGATGACTTGTGGTTTGGTAAGATGCTGTGGAGTTCAGAGGGATAACACTATCATTGCACTCTCCAGAGTCTGCATGTCAGATGCATAGTCCAGCAATACATCCTCTTCAGTTGGCTCTGATGACATAAACGTTAGATCATCCCCAGGCATGGAAGGCAAAACCAGAAACTCTGCAGTATCACTGAAATCAAACAAAGTTTTAACCACTGGATTCCATGATTCCTTGTCAGAATTTGGGTTTCAGTTGTAACAAGAGTCAAGTACATCAACTCGCAGGTTGAAATGTCAAGATAGCCAGAAGGTTTTCGAGTTTGAAGTTAAATAGGAAAATCCAGGATTTGAAATAAAAGATCCAAAAGAGTTCGAACTGGTCAGAGAAACCTCAGTGAAGAGTGTGGGTTAAAGCTGTAATGACCAAGTTAGCAAAAATACTTTGCCCTGGAAAGTCTCAGGATTGAAGTGTAAAAACTAAAACTAAACCGTTGGTTAAGCTCCGTGTCTACCACCTGTGAACAGCAAGGTCGGTGCAGGTATATTTAAATTGGTTGTGGTCTCTGAGGTCGTCACGGCTGTGACGATAGTCCAAAGCTATCCTGTAACCCCGTTGCATTACTTCCATCATTGTCTGGTTTTCATACCAACAGAACCTGGGTCTGGTAAGAAAGAAATGGGGACAAGAGGGCAATGTGGTTAGCCCAAAAGTGACTTAAATTGACCTAGTTACTCCAACCATTGAAATTGATGACACTAACATCTAGTTTCTGTCACTATTTTCTTTAGATACATGTTAAGAACAGAGGAAAATTTCTGCATCTCTCATGTAAGTGTTACTCTGCACCTTCTGTACTTGTACACAGTATGGATTTTAATGCACTTTGACTGGCTTTGTATTGTAAGAATGCTTAGAAATTATATATAAAACCGAGTATTTTGGGAATATTTCAACCTGTTGTTCGAAAATATTGCATCATAGTGAAACAAAACCTGGGTACATCAAACTTGCATGTTATGCCAGTTACACTGTTTGTGACTTTCGCTTTCCACAGATAGTTTCACCTCACTCATATTTCAGCCTGTCAACAGAAATGCTGCCGGCAAACATTCACAAGACACAGGCCACATATCAAATTGTGTTTTTCCTGCAAGTGTTGTTTGAGCCCTCTTATTCTAGCAGCTATTTTTAAAAACCCAATACTTGCTGAATGTTTCAAACTAAAACATTCGCAAATATATTAATGAAAAATAACAGCTCAAATAATGCCTTACATGCCAATGCACACAGTTAACTTCACAACTCTATCTAATTCTTAGATCAAACTCTGGCATTCTCACTCCAATCTTTACTTCTTGTTCAGTTCCCAGTTACTGATTCATTTCTGTTGACAAGCGCTTATGAATAATTGTGTAGTTTCATACACGCATGCTACACATAGCATACACATACTCACAAGTGTATATTTACATACACATAAGGCTGCAACTTCTACAAATTATCACATACACTAGCAACTTTTTAAATTTTGCCTCAGGCTTGTTTGCCATTACCACAGTAACCTACATGAGCAACGTACATAAAATAAGTGGTAGTTACGATCTGGTAACATGCCTACTCTAAACAGTTTCACTTCCTGACTGTTCAGCCTATATTTCCATGTGTCAATAAGATTACTTTTATTGTCTTTACTTTATAACACATCTAGCCACAATAAATGGACATTCCAATTGCCTCCAAACGCATAGTGTTGAGCCATTGTATTGCCTTAACGCAACTATTGTGTTGTGAAGCTTCACAGAAAATTAAACACGGGCAACCTCAGTGAAACAAGACGTATTCTGCTGAAGATTCATACAAATCACATTTTGTTAGGGTAGAACAGAACCCCATCACAGTCCATGGAAGAGGAGTCATACACAATACCACAAGCATATCCAGATATCAGGCAAGAAAGTCCTTTGCTTGACTGTTTTATCATAGCTCCTCCTCTGCCATACAGCAGCATTTCCTAGTTCCTCACATATAAACTTGTACACATCTGTTAATGCAGGTTGCAACCACTCCACACAGACTTATGGCCATTGTGGTGCATGCAGCCTAGAAGTTGGGCCATACATCACATCCGCAGGGAGTTTTCTTTCTCTCCTGAACACATGTTTTTTAGGTAAACATCCAGTCGATATCTGCTCTGTTGTGCAGTACATCATCACAACATACAAGTTTGTCCCTGTTGGTTTGACCAGAATTAAGAAACTTTACAAGTATCTGTTTGACAGTCTTTATCACCCATTTCACCAGACCATCTGACCAGGGATGATAGGGTGAATTGTGCATCTTCATCACATCCAACACAATGCACAACTCAGAGAACAAGTGAATGCTGAAATTACTTCTCCGATCAGTGTGATTACTCTCCAGGGTATTCAAAGCATGATATCCACTACTCTGCCATCACATCAGCGACACACTGTGCTGAAGCATTAATCAATTTATAAGCTTTGGCCCATTTAGTGAAGTAACCCATAACGTAAAGCAAATATAGATTACCTCAATCAGTCTCTAGGAGAAGACAAGCAATATTCAAGGTTATTCTCGGAAAGGAAGTGGCAAAAATTCCTTCATGAAATTTGCTCTGTCGTAGTAATTTTTTCTCTGCTATACACAAACGGTGCAGCACTAAACCAAGAGCTGAATATCATTATTGACACCCAACCAGAAGAATAATTTTCAGATGCTGGCACTAGTTCAAGCAACACCCTGATTATCTCCAATACTTGCTTTATATAACACCTAGAGAATCTGAATATTTAGGGGTCAAGGTACAACTAACTCAGGTGGTTGATAGTCGATATAACACCTGCAACTACTCGTATAAAAGTCATAAACTGTATAAACCGTATTTAATTCCTCCATCCACACTAGCTGTGAACTTTCTTGCTAAATCTGCATCTCAGAGCTCTAGTGGGGTGAATTTTGGGATCCACTTGACAATGATGTCAACACCAGTATGAGTCTGTGACATTACAGCTGAAATGACTTTCATTTAAATTAAGCATGGTGCCCTGTTCTCTGGAGAGATGAATTAACAATTCTACAGGAATTTGTCCTGTCATGGCCGTTTTTCTGTGAGTCATAGAAAAGTTACAGTGCTGAATCTAGTGCTGAACGTCACGATTCAAACCCAGCCAGTAGAATCATTACAAACCTCCAGTCCTTGTGTTATTTGAATATCACTAGATGCAGCATAGATTGAGCAACACGTCTCAGTGGTTGATAGTCCTATGTCATCATGATCCACAGCCACCATTGCAGGATATGTTTTCCCATTCAGGTAGCACAGATCTTTGGTAAAGGTACCTCTTTAGCAACCATTGAATTCAGCCCGGCAAGTTACTCGGTTCTCCACCAGGTGAAAACGTTGGCCATTCTGTATTACAAATCTTGCTCATTCTGGAAACTAGACAATCAATGATGCCCAACTTTGCACTGTTGACATGGCTTAGTCTATAGTCAAGGTATTTACTAATATCTGAGGGTTTCTTGTACACTTCTTTAGTATACGAGTCGTGTCTTGGTAACCATCACATTTAGGAACGGGAAATTGTTATTTTCTTCTATTTCTATTGTGAATTGTATTGCAAGATATTGTCTGTTTAGGTAATTCATGAATTCTAGGATAATGTTTGCAGCATATTTCATGCATTAGCCAAATTCTGGGTCCTAGAGATTCTGTTATGAATGAATTACCTTTAAAGTGTTTCATCTATAGAACTTGTAATAGAGCTCAGCCCATGACTAGGCCTTCTTGTTCGTGTTAGTAGTAGTATTTAACTTCATGTTGGAAGTAGGTTGTGCTGATAAAGAAAGTTATTCGTTCTGTTGAGTGTGGTCCTCGAGACCTCTATAATTTTCAAGCTGTTGGTGGAATTTCTGTAGTGTCTCATAGGTTATGTCACTGAACAGGCTGGATACATCGAAGTTGATCATTGTGTCTTATGAGGTTATTATTGTGGTTACTTTCATAACCTCTACAAAACGTAGTGAGATAGAAACACGTGAGGATGCTTTACCTGTTAATGGTGATATTATGTCCACAAGAAGTAACTTGATGAATCTCTACAAATATGGACTGAGATGGAAGCATTGTCAATATGTTAATATGAGATAAGACTATAGTTGTTTGACTACTTCTGTTACAAGTTCTTTTTGATGTTTCTAGAGACATTGAATAATTTTTATTTCTCTGTGAAGTTTTGGGTTAGATTAGATCAGTCGCCATTTTGAATTATCTGAAACTTGATGGTGTATTACCCTTTGCCAACGATTGCAGTAGCTTTACCTCCGTATGCTGACTGAATTATTGTGTTGTTGTCATTCTTTGCCTTCCTGAGGACAATTTTTAGTTAGGAGTAGCATTCGAGTTGGATTTACATTTCATCGTTTTCTGGCCTGTGGACTTATTTTGATTCTGTATTATTCTTATAACTCTACTGGTAGGCTGTAAATTGTGTCTTTTATGGTTGTATCTATATACGATGAGTATTTTGTTGTGTTTGGGGGGAGATTTAGTCCTACAACACTTTTTCAGATTCTGCAAATCATTATTGTTTATTTATAATTATTTAATTTACATAGGTGACTTGTATCGCTTTATCAGACAGCATTCCTTCTTGATTATGTTGTGTATTGTTGTCTGGGGGCATGTGGATTGCTTTTGCCACTGACCTTTGAGTTCGAGGATTTTCACCTATTAAAAGACACCACACTTTGCTTACCGTGGCTGGGGTACGACGTGTTGAAGGTATCGCTTTCTGGGCGGTCCTGGGTCCCCAAGCTGATCCATATTCTTTTTTTTTTTAATTACACTAAATAAAAGGGATATTCCCGTCTTGAAAATTCTAAATTCCTGATATGAATACATTTATGATCTAAATGAATTAATATTTTGCTTAAGAAAACGCTGTTACATACTCTTGCCAAAAAAATAAGGTCAAACTTTTAGTGGTATTACACTACCTACGAATTGCCAAGC
>NW_013666341.1:275319-278443 GCF_000517525.1 Limulus polyphemus | reverse complement strand
TCAAAGTTCACAGCAATCACTACTTTATTATTTTGTTTTATACATGTACATTCAGGCTTGAGATGGAAAGTTTTGCCTTAAACGTCGTAGTTTCAGAACACGGATTATAATCGATAAATCCCATTAGTTCTATTCTGAAACATGTCTACTAGTCGAATTCCCTGAGTACGTGTACGAAAAACAACAATTTTACGCATGCTTCTTAAATTCTAAATTGGTCTTATGAAAAAAATTAACAACAGCAATAATAACGTATATCTTCAGTTATTATGATTATTAGGACCGAGCACTATTTAAATCAATTTTCCGCGACCTTACCGTGACCTTGGAAAAATTTTACATTTCAAACATACAAGCCACAGGTAGGTAATGATGTACAATGGTACAAAATTAACAGCGTGATCTCGGTATCTTTAAAAGTCCTCCTCGCTTTAAGGCATTCTGAATGTTTAAGGCATTCTGAATAATAAGTACACTAGAGCATCCCTTCAACTAGAATTCGACAGTGCTACGAAAACTTGTTTGGAGATGAAAGATTGTTCCATTATATATTCGCCATCTGACCATTAAAATTCTATTAACGTGGAGTTAATATAAATAAAAGTTTGGCGGTACATAGAGTTAAACACATAACTGTATAATATAGCGTGAGCATTTTTTTTTTTTACCATCAGTCGAAACTAAGTTAGTAAACAACTGCCTGAAGTTTCTTAATAAGAAGTAACCAAATAGTACTTTGACTCTTAAAAAAAACAACGATTCGTGGTTAATGTCCGTTCGTGATGTGTTACTCTTTCTAACAGTCAATATAACACTGGCGCCTGCTGGTGAATCTATTTTTAACCTTCAGCTATTAACATTTGATTTAATTACCATCCGCCCATAATAATAAGAAAAATAGCGTGTAATGTATACAAACTTAGTACGATTTTTTATATCCATATATTATGAATAAAAGTGGTAACGTCATCAAAAGTACCTAGTATATCTATACAACACTTCCATTTTACCCCATGAATGGCTTTAGCACCTGTATGGTAAAATATAAAGTATAAACTTTAGCATGTAAAATATAAACTTTAACATGTAAAATATACAATTCAGTAATGTATATAATGAAGTAAATGATCGTATAGGCTGCTAACCATGACAATGGTATGTCACCAACATAACACATTTATTTAAATACCACTCCTAACTGGATGTTGATTTCGATTAAACAAACATCTCCCTCTTTCTCTAAATACACTATTTACAAGACATGACCCAAAAATGATTATTGAAGGTCAAAAGGCACGTAGTGGCTATTCTTTTTTTTCTTAATAAAATGATGCATCTTTCAAGCTCAAAATTTTAACATTAATAATGTCAAACTATCCCGTTTCAACCAACGGGTAGCATTACAGGTTAAACAATCTTCAAAAACTTAATCCTTCTTTATTTTAGACAAATTAAGCCTACATAAAGAAAATTGGAAAACATATTCACTTTAATAAAACAAAGATAATATGATACTAACTACCATGGATACTACCAGTCGAAAACTCGCTTATTCTGCTAGAATATTTTACATGAATCATACTTTCATAAGCCAGCTTCTGATAATTATGTACTTATCCATAGAATATTTTACATGAATCATACTTTCATAAGCCAGCTTCTGATAATTATGTACTTATCCATAGAATATTTTACATGAATCATACTTTCATAAGCCAGCTTCTGATACTTATGTACTTATCCATAGATATTTTACATGAATCATACTTTCATAAGCCAGCTTCTGATAATTATGTACTTATCCATAGAGTATTTTACATGAATCATACTTTCATAAGCCAGCTTCTGATACTTATGTACTTATCCATAGAGTATTTTACATGAATCATACTTTCATAAGCCAGCTTCTGATACTTATCCACCGATGGGAGAGCGGTAAGTCTACCAACTTACAACGCTAAAATCCGGGTTCGATTCCCCGCAGTGAACGCGGCAAATTTTCCAATGTGGCTTTGCTCTATAAACAATCAAACACATATTTACGTATTTATGGAAAATGAAAGTTCTGAAGCAGTAATCCTGAAGTTTATATGTGATTGTATGCAGTTACTTTTTGGTGTGAACTTCAAATGTATAGTTTAGATAATGCCTGCTTTTTAATGTTACCCTTAAAGATTCTGAGTAACACGTCATTCATGGTGAGTTTCTTCTATAAACAGGTAAACAGATCCACACAAGTTCATGTTTTATTATATAGTTTGTGAAATGGTGAGAATAAACTTCCAAACAAATCCTACGGCTTCATGAAACTACATGTACACCTTTCGGCTGACTCCACACGACATACACTGTGTGTGTGTGTGTGTGTGTGTGTGTATAAGCTGGTAAGATGTGTTCACACATACAACCACCTATTTGTTCCTGTCAAATTTTTGAAACACCTGTACTTCTATTTCTTCGATGATCGTTTGACTTCTACGCGTGATTATGAATGTGATCACAAGTATCCGCCTCCTGCTAAGTGCACGAGGGAGGAGGAACTGAAGGAGTTATGACAGTCTGGTGTAATGGTGCACTAGGATAAGTCTCTTAAGATCAAGTTCCAAAACTACCAATGAACCGTGAAGTCCAAGAATCGCAGTGAATAACTGTGTAAAAAACTTCGTCAGGTATTCACCTGCAACTCGTATTGCAGCACGTGAAATAGATACTCTTATATACCCCACACGTGAATAGTGCAAACATTTTAGGTTAAGGTCGGAAGTGGTAGAATTACATGCAGAATACACGGCGAAGACCATAGATTTTTTGTGGCATGTTTCCTTGTTGTTACTTAAGTTGTGCCAAGCTCACAAGATCTTAAAGGGATTAAAAACTTTTACCCTAGAGTTAGCAAGATAAATAAAGAACCCCAAATGTAAAAAACTTGTATTGTTTTTCTTTCTGTATAACAGAACAATTCCAATCTCTTGAAACAATTGTCCATTAACTAATTCAAGTAAAGTCTCTGGATTTCAACATTTATAACAGAACAATTCCAATCTCTTGAAACAACTGTCCATTAACTAATTCAAGTAAAGTCTCTGGATTTCAACATTTATAACAGAACAATTCCAATCTCTTG
>NW_013666341.1:267173-274480 GCF_000517525.1 Limulus polyphemus | reverse complement strand
ATATATATATATATATATATATATATATATATATATATACTAAAATTTCTCTTTCAAGTATTTTAAATTGTTATTCTTAGAAACTTCTGAGCAAGACGGGTATCTCAGGCTTTAAATCTTAAAGCATGTTGCAGATGGCCCTCTAGCGTGAATACCGCTGAATAAAGTGTTTTTCTACAGAAATCGGCTTAGCATGGCCTGGTGGTAAAGGACGCTCGACTAGCAATCTGTGGGTCGCGGGTTCGAAACTTCATCACATCGAACACGTTCGCCCTTTCAGCCGTGGGAGCATTATAATGTAACGGTCAATCCCACTATTCGTTGGTAAATGAGCACCCCAAGAATTGGCGGTGGGTGGTGTTGACTAGCTAATTACTGCTAATTATTATATAATATAATATATTATTCCTAATTATTAATTAGGGACGGCTAGCGCAGATAGCCTTCGTGTAGCGAAATTCAAAATAACCAAACTAATTCTAAAAAACAAATCATGCAAAGACGACCTAAGTTGAGCTCATGGTATGACGGACAAACGTCTTTTTCTCTCCAGTATTAATGTTAAGGACATTTTCAGCTTACGTACGAGTTTAAGTGACCTCCATTGTTTAGTCTACTTTAAAACTGATTTAATGTTTACAGATTCGTGTAGATACCGAAGATTCCCACAGTGGGATGGGGGAGAAATTACCAGTTATTATCTAGCGAATTGAAAGCCTAATTTATCAAATTGTATATCTTTGCCTACTGTTTATGCCTCGAAATACACGTCAACCACTTATACTGACAGAGCAAATTGACTTCACTGATAATTTTCGGTTACCGCACGGAAGTTTAGTGAGAGTGGTCAATATCACGAACCTACCGCTTCATTCTGGAACTATAATTTGCTTAGCCCTCGCACAAAGTGACAACTAAACTTTGTTATTTCTATGACTGCATATAATATATTCTATATAAAACTCTAAAATACGCTATATGAATAAATAAATAGAAATATTTTGTACAAAATTATAACACAAACATATCTAATAAGGATTACTTGTAGTGAGATCAGACCTGAACCGACCAATCTTAGTTTTTTACTTCCATTATTTTAATAGCGGTAAATACTTTTCATTCTGTTTTTTTATGTGTTTTTCAGTTAACTTACCATCTTTCGGTTTTAACAAATGTATTAATAGACGCTTTTTTCATTTTGTAAATTTCAGTTCGAAATTTTAAAATACCTTAGAACGCAAAAATGAAATCACGATCTCATTATTTTTATAAACGCATCATACAACAAAGTAGGTTAATGTTTTCCCAACAAACCAAGAAATATAAATAAATGTATCGTTTATATAAACAGCGTTGTTGAACAAACAACTTAATGTTATACTCTCCTACAATTTTTTTTGCATTTGTGTTTATTAATGTATGGCACAGCTGCTAAGACTATCTGCTGCCGCCCCTACTTCTGAGCTACTTGACAAGAGGAAAGCCAGTCAGCAGCACCCTACCATCCACTCTACGGAACCGACTGTCACACTTATAACGCACCCATAGCTTATTTTGTTTGTTTGTTTGTAGTTATGCACAAGGCTACACAATGAGCTATCTGTTCTCTGCTCACCACGGGTATCGAAACCTGGTTTCTAGCGCTGTAAGTCCGCTTATTGTGTAGGAAACAGCTTGGGTCGCCAGCTTCGAAATGCAGAGCTCTACATCCGGGGCAATCCGTACCCCCTCCTTACAAAACCTATGTTTAAAGATATTTGAAGTTCGTTCGAAACACCGACTAATATAATCTGCAAATAATGTTTAAAGCGTTTTAGCCGGTAAAGAGATAAAAAAGAAAAGGAACAGTGTTATGATAATGATATTCTGTTTTTGACATTATTGAGTCTGACAGATATACTGAGTACCAACTGAAGAAGTTTGAAAGGAAGACATCACCATAAAAAATTTCCGATGTTCAAACTGTGATGCAGGAAGTGGTGCTTGATGCCACATTAGCACTTTCCGAACAAGTACAAAGTGATCGTGGGTGTGAATACACATATAAGACGGATACGAGCGAAAAACAAAAGGAGGGGAAGCCGCGGGTACCAGTTACAGAATACGTAACTAACTCTCCGCCTCATGCTTTTCAAGCATACTGTAATATGATAATTTAAGTAACGTTCCTGTTAACTGAATTTTGCACACTGAGAGTGTCTCTTCGAATAGGTAATTAATGAAATTGAGTATACCGCCCTGTTGTTGTTATTGTTTTATTTGTTTGTTTGATATTGTTTTGAGAAGAGAAAGAATGCCTTGAAATAGAAAAACTTGAAGTTAATTCCTAAAAAAAAAATTGTGCATTATATATTATTTGGGTCCAATACAGGATCGATCAAAGCGGTTAATCAACCCCAAGGTTTTCCCTAATGAAGACAGTTATTCCAGAAGATATGGCGCGATATAAGTACGCTAATTGAGAACTGCATTTCTAGGTACATTGGACAATACAGTCGGTGCATTAACTTCTGCTTGTAAGAATAAAATGATACATTTTTTTATATTAATGTTGTTTAATATTTCCACTTGACACTTACACTTTTCTTTTTCTTATACAACATAAAAAACAAACCTTCTCAATATCGAAGCCACTGTTTTAACACGTGAAATAAATCTACAATTATGGACACTTGGGTGCGCCAGTTATTTAGAGGCGGTATCAAAGTTAGGAGCATGCCTGTGCATTGACGTCACGTGTCATTACAAACCAAGCGCATGAAGTAGCATTAAGGAACGTAGTACGAAACAAGGTGTAGGTCATAACGTTAAATTACTTTAGTGTTCTTATCTGTCGTATGTACGTAAGTTAAGAAAAATATAAAACATGTACATAGTTCATGTGTAACCAACTAGTAAGGTAAATACCAGATGGTGGCGCTGCTATCGCGACTGATGCTAAGTATTTTTCGCATACGAAAATGTATATATCTCGCTTCGAACTTCAACAGTCACCAAGTAATACTCAAGTCGAAATGGTTATTATTGTTTAATTATCTCCTGCAAAATTATTAAGATCATTTTTACTCCTTTAAAAACACGTTCATCAACAAGTTTTACCAATGTTAACCATTAGGATTTGTTTGTTGTTAAGTGCAAAGCTACACAATGGGCTATCTGTCCTGTGCCTACCGCGGGTATCGAAACCGGATTTTTAGCGTTTATGCCCTGATACTTACCGCCAAGCCACGGGAGGGGGGGGGGGGCTGGCCGTTAGGATAACACTTAGTTATTAAAAAACATCATGATGGTACTATCAAGCATTTTGGTGGACTCTTTCTTCAGTTTAAAAAAAAATTACAAACTATACTAACATTTCCTAACTCCTGTTTAAATATATCTGTATGAAACATATAACCTGGTGCAAGATACCAAGCACGTGGTATCCCCTAACATATATCTTCTCAGTCTACCACGGGTGGTCGTGTTATCAGTTACACAAAATCGATATTTAGCCCAATGAATATTTATACACATGAACTAGTTGGACTCTTTTACAACACTACGTGTTCGAAAACATTACGGTTACACAACTAGGCCACTCAAAAGCAACTCAATAACAAAGATGGGCATTAGCCGCGAAGCGCAAAATTCATTACCGTTGGCAAGTTGCAAATAATAGCAATTTAAAAGAAAAAACAAACAAACTAAATCCAAACCAAAGTTGCATCAAATACAGCAAGAAATGACATTACGAACAATACAAGGGTAGTTAACCCAAATTTAATTAATTCTGTTGTAATTCGGGCATATTTGGCTAAAATGCAATGTAAAACTATCAATATGACAAACATTTGGATTCAAATTCGATGACGAGGAACCCACTTTGAGACTAATAATAGTAGGAGACGGCTTGAATGGGTAATGAAGAAAAACTTTAATATAAGTTTAACATAACAGCAAATGTACAACGTTTCGACAAGGTTTTGTCATCATTTGCTGTTAGGTTAAACTTACATTAAAGTTTTTCTTCATTACCCATTCAAGCAGTCTCCAACCATTATTAACATTTGGATTATTTAAGAATTCAGATTTAACTGAAGCACAACTTTTAGGAAATAATTACGCCCAAGAAACAGTGGTTGCACACCCATATATAATTTGGAAACTGTATTGGAATTGTATAACCATCTGCAATACAGATTATTTTAATATAAAACATAATTTGTGCATTTCAGACTGAAAAGAAACACGAGTCTAATACAGGGGTGGCTAACCCACAGCAGGAAAAAAAAAAGAGCCAGATTACTGAAGAACCCAATCATTATGGAAGCCTCGATTTTCTTCAGTGTATTTCTTACTTCGTTTACTTTTCATTATCTAATTGGGAAATAATTAAATTGTTTATCTAAAATCTCTTTTGCCACAGAAGAACACAAGTAACTTTGACAAAGTTCGAGAAGAAACTGTAGCGCCACCTCAATGGTTCCGGACAATACAAATGCTTTTATTTTATAAAATGAATATTTTTACTTTTACCAAAAATGCTCTTATTATATATATATATATATATATATATATATATAATGGAACATCAAGTAAACCTTTTAATTAAATGTTTTCGTGGATTTTCTTATACTCCCTAAGTCAAAACGTTTTACTTTAAACTAGGAATGCACGGGTACCCGGTCGGGTATTCGGCTACCCGGTAATTCGAAGTTATGCATCTAAGCCCTAATCCTTGTGGCAACTAATGCGGTACTGAAACTTAAAGTAAATAATCAGTTTAGTTAAAAAAGAAACGTGTTCCGAGCAACAAAGACTGACCGCCCGCTGAAAGTCGGGGATTCAGAGAACAATAAGGGTTAATAACAGTCATGGCTTGAGAAGTGGATTTCTGGGGAAGGTAGGGGAACAGTAGTGGTTAGGGTTTGATAAGTTGGAGCTAGGCATTGAAAGTTGAAAGTAAAACTTGAATGTTCTGTTGGTGATTATTCGTTTACGTGTAATAAACGTTAATTTAGTTTTTGTTTATAATTTTTTTTTATTTGGGGGGGGGGGGCGAAAGGAGGACTCGATCCCGGTTGACACTTGGTCCCGGCCGAAGCTTAGTGATCGGGTACCCGGACCCGGTATTCGGCCAAATTTTACTAACCCGTGCATCCCTACTTTGAACTACAAGTATAGTGAAATATGCTTTTTTTAAGGAGTCACTTATCAGCTTTTGAAGGGCAGCGAGTTAGCCATCCCTGGACACTAAATATCTCTCTAATAGGAGTGTCCCTTTGGTTTATTTTCTGGTAACTATAATTGTGGCAAAGGAAATACACGCATTCCTTCCCATAAAGGTCACCGATCACTAAAGAAAATAATTAATTATTAGAAAGGCAATTATATAAATAAATTAGTATGTTATGCTAAATTGGGAGATAGAGAGAGCCCTAAACACACAAATTCTGTTGAAATTAAAACGTCAACCAGTCTTAAGTCCGATTTTTAGTGTCACGTTACCATTGGAATTCAGACAATAAAATCAAATTAGCTGGTAGGGTTTACCCTAAATGTAACATACGATATACGAACTAGGGAAGACAAATTTCTTACATAACACCAAAGGTTAGCAGCACATAAAATCGCAAGCTGTTAAACAATAAAAAATCTGTTCTACCAAAATGAGAAACAATCTCACAGAAGTGCCACATGGCTTCTACCGCTCTCGCCAACAGGTATGTTTCCTGTTGGAAAGTGTTTGCCAACCTTTAGTTTTCCTGCGCAGTTTATACGTTATTTATCATATTAAAACATATCCTAAGATGGTTCAAATGTTCTTCATCCTGAACGCCAGCTTGAGGCCATTATGACCCCATACCACTTAGTGTTAACTAATTCAAAATTTAATGTTGATTAATTATTATAGTTAATTATTCTCATTTCTTGCAACAACAAATATATACATATTTTCTTTACTCATTCTTTTTATTTTTTAATACCAAACAATGGGTGGTTGGTCATTCTAGAAATGTATAGTGTCGCCATCTGGATGCATGTGGCGTTGAGTAAGCTACAACAGTCTAAAACAAATAAGTGTGTTGACTTGCATATAGTGTCGCCATCTGGGTACATGTGTCGTTGAGCAAGCTACACCAGTCTAAAACAAAACAAACAAAAAAAATGTGTTGGCATGCATATAGTGTCGCCATAAGGATACGTGTCGTTGAGCAAACTACACCAGTCTAAAACAAATAAATGTATTGACATGCATATAGTGTCGCCATCTGGGTACATGTGTCGTTGAGAAAACTATACCGGTCTAAAACAAATAAAGATGTTGACATAAAAGTATTGCTGATGAACTTCAGTAGTTTACATAACAACTGACGCAACAACAATACTTTTACCTTCTATCAATAAAGACCGTCACGCTCAACAAGGCCTACTTTATTAAAATACCGCTATACTGGGATTTTAAGTGTGGCATAACTTTGAGAATAACAAATCACGACCATTTTACGAATGAGTGGTTTGTGAAGCAATTATTAAAATAAATCAATAAAAAAGTATTATTTCCCACTTTCACTTCATTACTAGGAAATCAATCAATGCTTCTGTTTCTTAAGCCAACAATGAATAGAAAAGGTTTAACGTTAAGCCTGATAACAAACAAAACAACACCTCTCACCAAACAGCGAGAAATCGTTAATATACGTTTGCTTAGGCGAGTTAACGTAGTATTTCGTGTTTATACGTTTGAAAATCGAAAATTTATCTCATATTCTGGTATTACTCATTCACGAAACTTGAAATATTTTAGAACAAAGTTATTAAATTATGCCAAACAAATGGTATTAAAATAATGAGAGATGTTTAGCATGGCGAGAAGCCAATGTTCCAATTATATGTATAGTTTGACTTTTAATATCAATAATAACTGAACATCTAAAGTACCTCAGAACATAGTGACAAAAGAAAAAACTGTTATTAAGTTACCTTTTTTAAATTTAATATACAAGCAATTAAATAACCATGGTGTAACTGGTATTATGATAATTATAATCATTCGTGTTTTTAAAGGTATGGTGTATATGTATGTATTAGGTCGTCAAGAAATTAATGTAGATGAAAAACCTGGACAACTTATATATCAAAATAAAACATTTATTACATGAAATAGTCTCCATTCTTATCTATGTTGCTTTTCCATCTTACGATCAGGTTGTTAATGCCCTGCTTAAAGAAATCACTTGGCTTTGAAGCAATAAACATGATTTTCTCTTTAACACCTTCCACATTTGTATATGTTTCCTATTAAGATGGTGTTGCAGCGAACG
>NW_013666341.1:265828-266817 GCF_000517525.1 Limulus polyphemus | reverse complement strand
GTGTGTGTTTTTGTCTAGGACTCAGCCATTGTTTTTGGCGTTGAATATTCGCATAGAGAATCCAATTTTCATCACCGGTTAGAATTCTGTCCAAAAATGGTTCACGCGCATTACCTGTCAGAAGAGATGAAGCAACGTTCATACGTTGGAAATGATGATCATCGGAGAGTTCGTGAAGCACCCAAACACCTTCTTTATGGAGTTTCCCATATTTCTTGGATGTTTACGTGTTGTTTAATGAGAGACACGTAATTTCTGGGCCATTTCACGAGTGTGTTGCTTTGGGTTAGACTCAACAAGCGTCTTCAGAGCATCAATATCAATTCAAACATGTCGGCCCCTGCCATAACAGTTTTTAAAGCTAAAGTCACCTGAACGAAATTTGCTGAACCATCGTTGACACTTACGAATATTCAAAACATTTCCATAAACTTATTTGATATTCTTTGCGACTATAGAGGTGTTGTTTCCCTTCTTGTATTCAAACAGCATTACATGCCGAATGTGTGTCTCATCGTGTGCCATCACTATAAGTATACTAAACTTTATACATCATATAAGCTACACTAACGTGACGTTTAGGCGGTTCGTTTAACTATTATACATGATGTACGTTTTTTGTTGTTGTTTTTTTTTGGGGGGGGGGGGAATGAAAGTGTTCCAAAACGTGACATTAATTTATTGACGACCTAATATGTATGCATGTGTTATAATATTAAGTAAATACACAATACCGCGTAAAATAATCTAAAATATAGTTTAAATCCACAAAAACTGAACAATTAAAAAAATTATATGTTTGGATACATTCACGTGTACTTCTCAGTACGATGTTTTTTGTGATAAAAAAATATACAAGTTAAAGTGTTGAAACTAATATCCGTATAAATTTGTTGTTCCGTTTATGTGGATTTAAATTTTACTTTTCCTTTTGGTACCTAATTTACCTTCAGTCATGACTTTTATTCAGTAAAATTTCATTACTTTCA
>NW_013666341.1:263559-265006 GCF_000517525.1 Limulus polyphemus | reverse complement strand
CCGACGACTGATCTGGACTTTTTAGGGTGCACCATTAGGAAGTAATGGAATACACTGGATATAGCAAAGTTTGTAATCATAGGTGATAGCTTCCATAAGCTGCACTGAAAAAAAAAAATTAACTTAGCAGTCAAGATCTGTAACACTCAAATTAACTGGAGCACCAGTGTGTGTGTGTGTGTAATGGATATGAAGTTTCCATGGGCTGTACACGTTTCCTGCACAACTTTCGTGAACTTTTAATTTTAGTATTAATAATTGGATCCGCACACGTGTGTTTTACATGATGGTGTTACCCGTTAAATGTTCTTTTCATTGGCGTAACTACAAAAGATGGGCCCCTCGCATAATAAGTAATTGGGCCCCCTACATTTATTTCCCTATAGTTGTAGTTACAATTCTGGCTGGCTGATATTATTAACTTAGCAAAATAATGCAACCGTCCTTTAGATCGATTAAATTGTAGGTCTCTCCCCTTGCCGGTAATTATTAAGTTTGTCTGGACTTTCGGGCCCCCTTTTAGCTCGGCCACCTCCGCAATTGCGGGAGCATACTTACGCACTGGTTCAGTTAAACATTGAAATCACAAATATTGTTTGGTTTTACTTAAAATCACAGACATCATATGAGCGACCACCTTCGTCACTGACGCAAAGTTACAAAAATAAACTGACTTGTACTACTTTAAACAAAAGCTGTTGTTAAGATTTTACGCTTAATTTTTTTATATCTATAGAAAACTGGCAGTTAGAGATGAAAGTTAATGGACTGTCTAAATGTTTAAAAAAATTGTGTTCACATTGTCTAGCGCTCAATGTGAAAGCTTGAGTAACAGCGATTGGAGATTATTTTGGCACAAAAGTTCGAGCTCCAATCTAATGCATCAACTTAATAGAATGAGCGCTATTCGTGTGAGGAGATGTATGAGTTGTACACATAGAATATTTAATATACCGATTAATGAAGAAGGTTTAATTATTTACCATCAACTCATGCCAGCCACGTAAAAGGTGAAGTATCTGTTACACTTCGTGACTGCTCTGCATCATCAGGCTTACATTTTACATGACGGTAAAACTCGTGGCTTCTAGGTAAGTAACTAAACTAAGTAGTTATTTACATTATATTTACGTAGTAACGTTTGTATAATGTAATTTTTAGGTCAAAATTATAAATGAGAAAAAATTTACATGACGGTACAACTCGGGGCTTCTAAGTAATTAAACACGGTAGTTATTTACAGTATATTTAAGTAGTGACGTTTATATAATGTAGTTTATAGGTCAAAGTTAAAATTGGGAAAACTTTACATGACGGTATAACTCATGGTTTTAGTTAAGTAATTAATCTAGGTAGTTATTACCTCCGCCATCGAAGGTGGACGGACGTTATGTTTTCACCGTTCTGTGTGTGTGTGTGTGTGTGTGTGTGTGTGTGCACGCGCGCG
>NW_013666341.1:260111-263054 GCF_000517525.1 Limulus polyphemus | reverse complement strand
CGGACGTTATGTTTTCACCGTTGTGTGTGTGTGTGTGTGTGTGTGTGTGTGTGTGTGTGTGTGTGTGTGGTGCACGCGCGCGCGTGTTTGTTAATAAGATTTCTCGAAAACAAATGAATGGACTTGACGAAAGTTAATCTACATTTGGACTATGATCCAACTTAGAATTGATTAGTTTTTGGGGAGTCACGAAAATAAAATAAATCCTTATCTGTTAACATGGGGACCGATTTTTCACACTGTTTTTTGCTCTATAACTCAATCAGTAATGATCGGATTTTGATAAAACATTGTGGACATATGTAGAATATTATTCCTTATTGTCCTGCCATAAATGGTTCGTGTTAGTTGACGACAACGGACATAAGGACACATTTTCCTATTTTTTTGAGAGCCGAATCTTATCAATGCTGCGTGTCTGAGGTATTGCGCTCTACTGAGTGTCCATCTAGTTTACAGTACAGGGTGTCTATAAAGTCTTTTTACAATTTAAAAAATTTATTACAAAGGCCAGTTCCGTGGCCACCACGTTCACCAGATATCACACCCCTGGATTTCTTTCTATGGGGCTATGTTAAAGATATCGTGTATCGAACAAAGATAGGGACATTACTGAACTAAAGCAAAAGATAACAGATGCGATTGCAACTATTGATGAGGCTATGCTACAGCGAACATGGCAAGAAATCAAGTACCGTCTTGATGTGCTTCGTGCGACTAATGGTGCCCATATAGAGGTGTATTAAATGAGGTAAAAAAAACTTTGAAAACCACTGAGTACAATAGAACAAGTCTGATAAAGATATCTTATCCATTGCCTTTGTAATAATTTTTTTAAATTGTAAAAAGATTTCATGGACACCCTGTATATTTATGTAATGACGTTTATATAATGTAGTTTGTAGGACAAAATTAAAAGTAGGAAAATACTAAGCTTAAAAGTTAAGATTGAAAATATGTTATAGGTATGAAACGGACTTCCACGTATAAAAAAATCAGAGCTCAACATACTCTTAAAAATCACGAATGGTTATCAATGTAATATAAATAACAGCATAATTGTTCAACTACAGCTTTTATCACACAGATAACAACAGTGTACGTTTCTGATTCATATAACCCTTGTGTAATGTGTATTTTACATGAAAACAAAACACTGTGTAGTATCCGTTTATCTAGCCACGGAAAGAGAGATACTTACTTATTCATAAACATGCAAGTGTAACTACCTAAAGACAAATAATAGCTGAATATAACATTTGAAAACAGCGGCAAGAAGAGTTACCTTGGTTTAGCTTCTCAAACTGAGAAAAAGTTCAGACGGTTAATTACGTTATATTAAAACTATTTTGAATTTGCAAATCATCAAGTCATGTGACAAGAACAACTGACAGAGCTGACAACAACAAAAAACACGTTAATTACGTTATATCAAAACTATTTTGAGTTTGGAAATCATCAAGTCATGTGACAAGAACAGCTGACATAGAGCTGACAGAAAAAAAAAAGTATGTCAAAATTCTCATATTATTATTATTATTATTATATAAACAGGATGAAAAAGTTGAATAACACTAAGAAAAATAAAGCAAACTCCAATACTGGTGGCGGGAATTTTTCGAAATATCGGTTCTTCGGAATATCTAGAGTAAAGGTTTTTGGAATATCGGTCTGTTCTCGTTTAAATCAATATGAAGACTGAATTTGAGCGACCAAATGATATATTTTCAAATGACACATACATATATAGATACATATATGTACAAAGTCTATCTTTATACATGTAATAATAATAATCGAAAACTATTTAATTATGTAATATAGAGGTTTATATTAATATCTTGCTGTAGAACGGGCATTTCCTTCATTGTTCAAATGTTTTACCTATGAACTAACTACATACATGATGATAATGTGGCTTCAGGTGTGCATGCATGCATTTTAACATATCTAGAAGCTGTTACTAATTTATTAAACACATTCTTTGAAAAAATACGGAAATTATCCTTGACATTCATAAAATATTCATACTTTTGTAATTGCCATTGTTAAAAATATATTAAAACTAATAGTATAGTTCTTAATTTGACAATAATGCGAAAAGAGACTTTGACCTATTGCACTTAAAACTTGGATACCAACTAAAGCTGACGAGTTTGTATTTATTTGTTGTTAAGCACAAAGCTACACAACGGGCAATCTGCGCTGTGGCTACCAAGGGTATCGAAACCCGATTTATAGCGTTACAAGTCTACAGACTTGTCGTTGAGCTACTTAACGACGTTTTTTTTTTTTTATTAAAATCAGTTTTTACAACGTGGAAAAGGCTTAATAAATGTTTTAAATACATATGATAAAACGTTGAAAGCTAACATCAATGTAAACAAGTACTAGAACACTATGGAAATTAATTTTCAATACAAGTTGTAACGAATTTGTTGCTATTTATTTATTTTAATATGAACGTTGTTTAGATTAACTTATATTTAGAAACATACATGGCTTATACTGTTAGATATGTATTGCGAAACTCCCGCCTATTCTCCAAAGTTGTAGAAGATTCTCGAGTGTAAGAATCAACAATATATGTATATACGTAAACGTTTAAAATGCAACTTGCATTGTTACGTAAGACTGAAATTTCTAGAACGCCTCCGCACAGGTATAAATATAACCAACGCGACGCGCCAAACAAAGAGTGTGTCTATTATTAGTTCGCTATATATCGGTGTGATATAAAACTTCGAAAGCTATAACTGTTATTGTTATAACGCTTATCAATTGGAAAACTTAAGATATTTGACCAGAGATATTTATAAATTTCGAACGTTACTAATCATTTAACTTCAGTGGATTCTCATCGGACATTAGTATTTTTATGAAAACATTATCTAGTGTGGAAAACCTAGTGTGTGTGGCAAAGGAAACAAAGCTAGCTAGCTT
>NW_013666341.1:256514-259776 GCF_000517525.1 Limulus polyphemus | reverse complement strand
TCTTGAAAAAATACAAGTCGGGGGGGGGGGAGTCTGATTGAGGTATACAAGATTGTAAAGGGAATTTATGGTGTTGAATCATCTTTTTTTTTTTAATTTAACAGTGAGAATAGTAGGACTAGGAGACACAAGTATAAATTCTGGCAAGGTAGGAGTCATCTCCAGCTAAGACAGTTTCATTTTTCTAACAGGGTGGTTGGCCTTTGGAATGGGTTGCCATCGTATGTTGTAGAGGCAGTAAATTTAAGTGAGTTTAAGAAAGATCTTGATAAGTATATGAATGATAAGGGCTGGGTTTAAATGTTTTTAATTATTTTAATTTAGTTCAGAGGATGGAACAGCTGAGATGGACCAATATGTCCCATGTTGTCCCAAAATGTTATGTTAAATATGATTTTTAAAATGGAACGTTTTACATATGTACTATAGGATGGTTAATTCTAAACATAATACTTTGTCGACTCACTACAATACAGCCACTTCCTGCTCAAACCATAAACAACTGTTCGTCAGGCCCAACCGTAAGGGTGTGTCTACAACTTTCTGTCTCAGTGAAGGAAGACCCACAATTCAGGCCACAAAAAGCTTATGGCCATGCTAGTATGATGTCCGTTGCTATAGTTACCCAGCTGCGTATCAAGTTGGCTACAATATTACATTTCAGGAAACTATCGCGTTTCAAAGTGTATATGAACGATCGAGGGCAATATCCTTAACCTTGACATTAGAAAAAAAAAAAAAGGTTCCAATCATAAAAACAAACAAAAAACTTGCTCTATACGTAAGTACTTGAACTTGAGAGCATATTTAATGTGAATAATCTGTCTATGACCCCTGTATTAGATTACATTAAAAAAAGTATAATAAAGTGAAATATCACCATTATTTACCAGTGCTTCATAAAATCTTTGATTAGCTACGAGAGAACGTGTATTTACAATTTGGAGATATGGTTATTTTCATCAAATTACATATTGGCCCCAAATAAAAGCATGTATATTTCATCAGGACGAAAGTCTAAACTTTTGTTTGTTTGATTGGTGTTTAGCGTAAAGCTACACAGTAGATTAACTGCGCTCTGTCCGCTGTGAGGGATCGAACACGTAATTTAACGTTCTAAAGAGTCCGTAAACGTACCGCTGACCCACCGGGGGACAAAGTTTAAATTGGCCCATATTAAATCAAATTAAAGAAATGTCAGTGATCTGATACAAAAAGAAAGAAAAACCCTGGCGATTTCACAGTAAGAGGACAATGTATGAAATAAGTTAAGAGAAATGATGTATTAAGTTACATACGATTACAAAATTTACTGAGGAGAAGTTTAGGAAAAGGTCTATAAAAATGCAAGATACAATAATTTGATTTTGATAGGCCAACTGTTATCGAGGGGTAAAAATTTCCTTTCTGACGTCAGTTTTGTTTCCTATAAGTGAAAATAAAAATATTGAAGCGAGATTTAGAGATATAAGAAAGTAGATTAATCTGCAATGTTTATAAAATTAATCACACTCCATGCACCTGTGGTAAGCAAGTAGTTTGAATTGTTAACAAGTGTTTTACTTGCAAAAGCTAAGAATTAACACCTGCTTACAACACTTGCAATCTGCGGGTCGCGGGTTCGAATCCCTATCACCAAACGTGCTCGTTCTTTCAGGCGTGGGGGCGTTATAATGTGACGGTCAACCCCACTATTCGTTAGCAAAAGTATAAGCCAAGAGTTGGCGGTGGGTGCTGCCTTACCTCTAGTCTATCACTGAAAAATTCAGGATGGCTAGTGCAGATGGTCCTCGAGTAGCTTTGCGGGAAATTCAAAACAAAACAAACTATCTTTTCAGACTTTAGAACGATCTGGAAAAGTGCCCCCACCCCATCCATAGCAACAACTAATCTACAGCCAGTTTTAAATAATATAGAAGAGTACTGCCAAAATTTTAAATTAAAAATAAACGTCCCGAAAAACCAACTATTAACCTTCTCAAAAATAACAAAGCACCATAAAGACCCACCCAAACTATATATGAATGGAACACTTCTCCAGACCTCAACATCAGCAAAATTCTTAGGACTAACATTTGACCAAAAATTGACGTGGGTCAAACATACAAATAATATATTAACAAAAATCTGGAAACGTACAAATTATGCAAGAAGTCTAATAGGCAAAACCCAGGGAACATCACCTGATAACATTATTAAAATATACTAAACATACATTCGACCAATAATAGAATATGCCAGCCCGGCATGGATAAACAGTCCCAAAGCACATAAACAAACTACAAAGAATACAAAACACATTAATCACCTCAGCATACAAGGTACCCCGAAGCACCTCATCAATATTTATGCACAGATACGCAAATATACAAACAATAGCCGATAGACTCTTGCATAATAATCTAAATTAATTTGAGAAAAATTGGCAAAAGAATGATCTACTTTGTGAACTCGATCGTTATTACATACATGATAGAAGTAGGCCTAAGTACCTCTCACCTGTCAACATTTATTTTAGAAATAAGGATGTGATCAGGTCACCTACCGCTAGACATTTAAACCCGACACTAGTTAGAGCCTAAAAACAATACATTTAAAAGGGTATTTCGTGTAAAATGAATTCGATTAGCCTCTAACTAGTGTAATGTGTAACTTGCATTATGGACTTTAATTAAAGAAAGGCAATAACACGGAATGTAACTGTGGATTCGTACATGGACATTGCCCTGAAAGGGGTCGGAGCAAGTGTGGTTTACTCCGACCCTCATGTAGTATCACCAATCTACATTCACAGTAGACAAAGCACAGTCCGGAAAGGAGGAAGAGGTTCCAGCGTACCTGACCCTCCTAGATCACAAAGACCTAAATTCCGACCAGGAGAGAGAGAGAGAGAGACTTTAGAATACTCGCTTAATGTGGAAAAGATGCCCGTTCGATTTCATCAATAGATGGAACTGTTGAATCACCACAAATTAAACTATCATCAGTATAGTCATACCCATCTGCATATTGTGCTATAACACCACAAATTAAACTATCATCAGTATAGTCATACCCATCTGCATATTGTGCCATAACACCACAAATTAAACTATCATCAGTATAGTCATACCCATCTGCATATTGTGCTATAAACGTTTGCTATGAATAATTGGTGAAATCCGTTTTTCGATACACGTTATATTACTTTTTTTTTAAACTTACAAGTTTTCTATATCACAGCTCTTTCAACTTAGGCCACAAAATTCGAGTGATACTATTA
>NW_013666341.1:252206-255812 GCF_000517525.1 Limulus polyphemus | reverse complement strand
AACAACAAGTAAAAGCTTGGAATGGTCTATTCTTTCATTGGGGGGGGTGTCAAATGAAAAAATAGACCATAGACCAAATGTTTAAACAACTATTTATTCAATTATGTACAAGCTGCCCAGTGTCAGCTAACAATACGAAGTATTAAATTGTGACGAAATTCCACAAGTTCTTCAAATACCTGTAGAATGATAGGTTTCTTTTTTTGTGAATGTAAAACCCTTAAATACACCAGTTCGAAAAAATAAGATATGCTTTCAACAATAAAGATAAGATATGCTTTCAACTACAGTATCTCCAGCCTTGTTTCCTTACGTTTTTTACGATCCCTATTTGCAGGTTTTTAAAATTCCCAATTTTTTATTTATCTTGTTTGCTGGCTTTTTTTGTGCCCAACCTGATATAGTAGCTAACTTTAGAGATTGTAATTATAATAAACATAACTAGTAGCTAGCTGATGATTTAATGTTAAGCTGCAGCTGGAGATTGTCATGGAGATTCGTTTGAGAATATGGTGAGCATTTATAGTTTCTGTGTAACTAACTTCTCTATATATAATGCACAGAAATGGGCAAATATATGGCTAGACTAAGACACAACTCCCACTAAGCACGTATTAAATTTTACCAGTAGAAAAGCAGCCTTTTAAAATAAAACATGTACGTCTAAAACATCGCTCTAAATAAACCTTCGTGTCTTTTATAGTAATTATTCTACGAATGTGAGTAATAAAATTTAATATTGTGTATTTGTTTACTCTTTCCCTTCATACATAATATAAGGGTTGGCTTCCTAAAGACACCGATTATATAGTGTACAAAGCATCGAGTATCTACATGCTACAGTGATTTAATGTTCATTTATTATTGGCTGCCAATTCCCGTTTCACCCTGTACTTAAGCTTTTTAAAGGAACACTAAATAGTTGTACGAATGCTAACTTCAAGGGGTAATGATAACATCGTTTACACTACAATTATGATGTTTTATTAAGGTATGTAAAATATAGAAGAAGCAAACTGACTTTTCAATACCCCTACGACCTTCGAAGTACCTTATTTAGTATTCTACAAAAGGTTTGGGTGCAATATACCAAGCCGTTTTTGTCGTAGGCTGGCAAGAGAATAAGAATTACAAATGGGCCGTTTTTGAGCGGATTTTCTTTTCCTTGTAAGTGTAACAAACATGCTTTTTGTGCATTTTTATATGTGTACAGCCTTATCAGTCAATAGTAAAGGTTTTAAAGTGTTATTTGAACTGAATCTTTACTGTTTAAGGTGCTTTTTACCCGAACGTTCTATTAGGGTTTTCGTGTAATTCATTACGACCCCTATTATATGAACCACTATTGCGGTTCATGATATATTTAGTATATTTTTTTTTGTTCTTTATAGGGCAAGCTGAATTTACGGAATTTATTACTTAAAAAATGTAATATTGAAATATGGTCTGGATGTTTAAGTTTTCTATTCGTTGCTACTAAAACAATGCATCATCGTAGAAGATACTGAAAAAATAAAAGCCACGAATGTTGAAATTGAAATAAATTATGGTACTTCGGCCTGTACATGATAATTCGCTTCAACACAGTTATTTCCACCGAAATTTTGTTGTTGTTGTTTAAGTTCAGCTATATGCAACGAACTTATACCTCGGCTTTTGATGTGTGTCAACAAGAATAAGAAATAAACACCACATTTTCTCAAAACATATATCTTCTGCACTTTATTACCTCCCGTCTTATTAGTGAGAGGTCCTAAAGGAAGTCTTTTCATCCTTTTGCTTTGTTTTACAAAGTTCTAATTGAAATCACATGTACCACAACTGGAACCTCCTTGGGCGTTGAGCGTTCTGAACATCAACGCTTTCGGTTAGTAAGCCACAGCAGAGAGTTTAATGTTTCACTGACTGAAGAATAGAACAAGTTCCCCATACCATTATTGCACCCCGACGGATCGGAAGAACACCTCACAGAGTGTATCAATACCGGGAAAAGGGGGGGGGGGGAGGAGAGGAAGCCACATTGGTTAGCGAGTATCTGTTTTTGCCAAATGTAGTAACTGCCTCCGTTATATTAATTCAGCCAGATTCTTGGAAACTGATCCATTAACTGTTTTCAATAAATAAACCGTTCTCCTAAAATATATTCTAGTTTCAACTCTGTTGTTGAACAACAATTTATCATACGCACGTATGTATACATTTCTTATATCCAATCCAATCCTTGACAGAATTTTGATTTTAAATCTTTCAGACCTTTGAAACCGAATTTAAAGTGCACGGCTTGTAAGGATGATGGTACAGCTTTTGTTTACCGAATTTAAAGTGCACGGCATGTAAGGATGATGGTACAGCTTTTGTTTACCGAATTTAAAGTGCACGGCTTGTAAGGGTAATGATACAGCCTTTGTTTACCGAATTTAAAGTGCATGGCATGTAAGGGTAATGATACAGCTTTTGTTTACCGAATTTAAAGTGCACGGCATGTAAGGGTGATGGTACAGCTTTTGTTTACCGAATTTAAAGTGCACGGCATGTAAGGGTAATGATACGGCTTTTCTTTACCGAATTTAAAGTGCACGGCATGTAAGGGTAATGATACAGCTTTTGTTTACCGAATTTAAAGTGCACGGCCTGTAAGGGTAATGATATAGCTTTTGTTTACCGAATTTAAAGTGCACGGCTTGTAAGGGTAATGATACAGCTTTTGTTTTCTATCCATGCGAGATGTAAATACATTCGGTTAATTTTATTATTGTTGTTCTTGTTACTGTTGCATATAAAAGTTACAGAGCTTTCCTAGAGATCAAAATCAATATCAGCTAGAAAATATATGATCGATACTCATATTTTGTACTATGCGAAACGTTAAGCAAAATATTATTGTGGGATAAGATGGTTCAATGTAAAAACTTAGAGCGAATATTACTGTACCATAACTTTTAGAAATGTTCATGAAATTGCGAAATCTTCTAATTACTAGGAACATTACTTAAATAAAATGTGTGTGTGTGTGTGTGTGTGTGTGTGTGTTACACATACGAAACAGACATATCGCATTAAAACTCCAGCCCATCAGCTCAGTGCCCAAGTTCATAGATGCTGGCAACAAGACACTGAACTTTAGGTAGGTCTGGTTTTAAAGCGTGTTATGTATTGGTTTCACTCAGACTAAATGCATAAATAGAACTAATGAAAGTGTCAAAGTCCTTCTGACAACGCTATAAGACTTAAACTCACGTGGAAGCTTGGAAAGGATCAGAGTTCGTTTCGTCTTGTGTGTCTTGAGAATAAACGTCACTACTTACTTCTTGGTAAGACAGAACGAACTTTCTATATTCTAGGTGAAGCTCAATATTGAAGTAGTAGTTATTTTTACATCTTAATTACTTGTTTAAAACCTCGAAAGCGCACGACAACTAATTATCGAGTTTTGTATTTTGCATACATATTTGTGAACTGCATTTTCTGTCTTGTTTCAAAGAACACTAAGCAAAATTACAATAATACTAAAGGATTCTCGTATTATTGGTTCAATAAAAATCCTCGAAACACACACACACACACACACACAACAACATTCTGTACTAGTTGTTTCTTCTAGTAAAG
>NW_013666341.1:247595-251567 GCF_000517525.1 Limulus polyphemus | reverse complement strand
GTACTATAAAAATGGATTTAAAATAGGGATTTGTAGGTTTTTTTTTTTTTTAAGAGTTCCTTGAAAATACAATATTTGCATTTCGATTCAATTTGTTTTTTCACTGTTTTTGACGATCTCTATTCCCCCTTTTAAATCAACAATTTTTACTTCTCTTATTTCTTAATTTATTTTTGTTTTTTATGTCCATTTATGGGGAATAAATTTTAATCTACATTCATGCATGTGCATTCAGTTGAATGTTATACATTTTTCAACAGTTTACTGCTTATTGGCTTTTTTTTTTCACCCGACCATTATTTACTGAGCCAGGTGATTTTGTGCCTGAGGTTTCGTGTAAACAAGGGTTTAACAAGCGTGGAATACAAAGAAAGCCACTCACAATAATACCGCATATAATATGTATGTAAACAGCCACGTAAATCAACTTTTTTAAATAGGTCATGGACATTCACAGTGTTTCATATATTATATCTGTCTAGGTTTTGGTGCAAAATACCCAGCCGATTTTGCTGTTGGCTTGTGAAACAAAAATATGAACAATAATAATGATATAACAATAAAATACGCACTCACAATATCAGTAAAGTACGAAAATCAATAGAATAACCACCACTAACAAGAGTAGAGAAATCTACTATGGAAATCGTCTACTGTTAGAAAACTCACTGAAATAGCTGCAGGAAACCACGTAGAGACAAAGTACAACAGGGAACTCGAGAAATGATGAATCCTCAACGTGTCAGTTTCCAATTAATACGCTATAAGTTGCACAAATTAATTTCCAATTAATGCGCATTATTAGAACACCGGATTTTTTCAATGACGGAAAGTGTACGACTTAGAGAAATTCTTCAGGGCGAAAAAACGAAGGCACTTGAATTAATTTTAAAACTACCCTATGACATATTTAATACTGTATTCATTACTATCATCCAGATTTCAGTAAAGTATTCGAAGCAGTTTTTCTCTGAAGCGGCTTGTAAAATTAATCAATAATAATAACGCTGGAAACACTTATAAATATACACATTGTTTACTGTAATAAAAAGAAGTGTTTCAGACTAGTATACGCTGCTTGAATGGCTTCGAAGAGCTTATGTTGATAGCAAAGAACTTAAAAAAATTTAGAGGGTGGAAATCTGGACTTTCAAGAGTAAACTTTAAAATAGCCCTACAACTACTGTATTATCGTATACGGTTTGTTCAGTAGCTGTGCATAGATTTCGGCGCAGTATACCTACCCGTTTCAAAGAGAAATTTGATTAGTAGCGATGAAAAAACTTTTTAAAATATATTCTTCTCTTTCAAGAATCAATATAAAAATAGTCCTATGACCTGCGCAGTTTTTTTTATTGGTTTGCTCAGGTTTGAACAAAATATTCAGTGTTTTTTATTGTAGGCTTGTGAAATAAGAATAACATAAATAATAATATGAAGAACAAATAGATGAATTTTTAATTTTTGTCTAACAATCTGAAATTCATTCTTTTTGCTATTATCAATATTTTAAAAGCCTTAGCCGTTGAGCTAGAAGATCTTGAGTGTTGATTGAAGAACAAGTCTGCTTTTAAAGATGGTCTTCGTTTGAATGTTCTATTAAAAGTTTGTGAAATTTCTGGGCGATCCCGATTATGAACCATGATATTAGTGCACAATGTGCTTAGCGAAATAAAAAAATAGCATGTCAGCTAGAATTCTAGTAAACATTACAATTTCATGTTCAAGAAATTAAATACAACGTATAGTCAGTCTATAGCCTAGTGTTATACATGTTTCATTCTTGTAAATAGTTTAAGACTTGGCGGTGGGTGATGTTGAGTAACTGCCTTACTTCTAGTCAATCAGTTGAAAATGATGGACAGCTAGAGCAGTTACTCCTCAAGTAGCTTTGCGTGAAATCAACAAACAAACGGTATGAAGAGAAAAAAAATGCTTTTCTGACAATCTACTAAGTTTTTACAGCGTCTGAACAGCCAATTACAATAAACGATAATGTATACTTTGATACGGAATAATAATTGCACAAAGACTTTTAAAGAATTATACATATAGGATTTAGCACGCGCTTTCTGGTAAAACTGAATTTGATCAGCTATTTTTACACCGTATTCGAAGATAGTCACTTTATATAATCTGAAAAATGTAGTCATAAATGTAAGAGATCATACAAGCTACTGGAACAGACAAGACAACGGAAATTTTTATTTCGGTCAACAATGAAATGTTGCATGTATTATAAAAATAATGTCAATAAAAAGCACTTATGCTAACACCACGGAAAAAGTACACCATCAAGTTATCCTGACGCTCACGCAATAAAGTTATTGGTATGCACCTCCCTTAATGTTCTCCTAACATTTCAAATATTTAATTCAAGAAAGTTATTGACAAGCAAGCTAAGTGTATTATAATATAAATCATGAAATAGATTATCAATTATTTGGTAACTCCGTTTGTAGGGGTTGATACAAGTTCTTAAATGAATATGTTAACAAAAAAAAAGCTACCAAAGTCAGCGCATTTTGACGGTTATCATTTCTATAAGAAGTGTCAAAGGGGAAATATTCAGTATAATACAATATAATATATATATATATATATATATACTCAAACATATTTCTCTCTTTATACTTTTTTTTTTCGTTCACGCCTCTATCTTTGAAATATTTCTTTTAATCAGTCGACTGGGGAGGTCCTATTTTTTTCGTGAAATTCCCTCACAAAAAGAAACATTTTTATTCTTAATAAGATTTTTTCCTCAGATTGACCGTTCAGCACATATAAAGAATGACAAATCGATGTTGATACCGATATTAAATTTTATGAATTGCAGAAAAATGAAATGTTTTCCTGTAAAGTACACTTGAAAATATGAATTTTGATATATAATTTCTATTTCTACGTTCAGAACAGACAGACAGTCACAGAGATTTGACTATTACACTTTTACAAACATACATTTTCAAACTAATTAAAGAAAGAAACAAAAATCTGTTTGAGGATTATACGATATTTTTTTATTTTTCACTTTACTTATCATTACTAAACAACGTTTTATCTAACCCATGACGTATCTGACTAAGTACACGAAGCACGTGAACAAATACGCATCCAATGTGCAACTAGTGTTCCAAAAGTTCATCACAATTTTACGTGATTACAATATATTATGCTACGTTCCTATAAGTTGGGTGATTTTTTCACAAAGCTAGTTACTGTACAAAATATCAAACGATTTAAAAAAAAAAATGTCTAGGGCATAAAAAGGTTACAATTTAAAAGTTATAAAACTTTTATGATTTCTAAACCCAGATAGGCATACAAAGGTAAGAATCGTTCATAAAAAATGGTTGACAGATTCTCAATTACTCCTTCAAGCTTTTAGCAACAGTAAATCTAATGGAATAAGCACAACGTACGATGTAAAAGTTGTACAGATACCATAATTCCGCACTCTTAAAACATTAGATCAGAGGAGCACATTGTATACATATTTTAGGCCTGCTAAGTATTAACAAACTGAATTACCCACGAAATCTTGAAATTACGCGGAATCAAACCGCTTAAGACAAGTTTTATTTCTGTAGAATTTACTATGTGTGCGTGTTCGTTGATATTTCGAAACGTATATGAATGGAGGTTCCAGCTGTCCCTATCCTCTGTTTAGCAGATCTGCTGTCAATAAAGTGGGATTGGGGAAATCAATAGCACCTCCTATAAGTATATATAATGCTTTAAGAAAACTGGGTTGAAGAGTACGGTAGCTCCATTGTAGTTCATGTAGATTTGTTAAATACTAGTGAAACTAAAGATACTGTACACGATTTACTTTGAAACATATCAGTATGCATATAAGAACCTGTATATCATAATCAGTTTTATTCCACACATTCCATGCCAGAGAAGCACATGATTTTAAGGTGTGTGTGTGTGTGTGTGTGTGTGTGTGTGTGTGTGTGTGTGTGTGTG
>NW_013666341.1:237348-246694 GCF_000517525.1 Limulus polyphemus | reverse complement strand
GGGGATATAGATGTGGGACGTTCTCATAGCTGCATGCAGGCAATGAAGGGGACATAGATGTGGGACGTTCTCATAGCTGCATGCAGGCAATGAAGGGGGATATAGATGTGGGACGTTCTCATAGCTGCATGCAGGCAATGAAGGGGACATAGATGTGGAACGTTCTCATAGCTGCATGCAGGCAATGAAGGGGGATATAGATGTGGGACGTTCTCATAGCTGCATGCAGGCAATGAAGGGGGATATAGATGTGGAACGTTCTCATAGCTGCATGCAGGCAATGAAGGGGGACATAGATGTGGGACGTTCTCATAGCTGCATGCAGGCAATGAAGGGGGATATAGATGTGGGACGTTCTCATAGCTGCATGCAGGCAATGAAAATAGGTGCTTAAGACCACAACGTCCCACATCTATATCCCCCATCTAGCTCTCCTAACATATATTTCTATTTTATTTCTGATTGACGATTCTGTTTTGTTTTCTCCAACATGTGAGACTGGCGAAAGGAGGTTAAGACTGATAAACGATGTATCCCACCGCATTGTGGGTCCTATTTCTTCAGTCTCCTCCAGAACCCAGGGCACATTTTATATCCCATATTATAGCCTGTACCCCTTGGATCCTTTTAATTTAGCGTCCTCAACTTCGTTGTTTGTTTGGGCCTGTTTTGTTATTTAAAATTATTATATATCTTCAAAGCACCACCAGGTTTGAATTGTGATTTGCTTTTATTCTGGTTTTGGGTGGTTTGCAACGCTTTCGCAGCTTTAAAGCTGCTCTTCAGCCAACGTCTGTTCTTATGGTGTTAAATGTACAGGATGCAAACAGTGTTGCACTCTTATTACAAAGTAAACCTGGGATTTATGTCGGAACAACTGGTGACACTTCTGACTGATTTTGAGTTTTAGAAAAAAAAAAGAAAAAAGATGCTTGTTTACTAGAAATCAGAAAATATTTTACAAATTTAATCAATTAATTTCAATACTGTATAAAGAAAACAAAAAATTCAATAATATGCAATATTCTATACATATATACACATATATCAAATAATTCAAAAACAGTCCCAGCGATGACAAATACAAATATATCAGCAGACTATCGTAATTTTTATCATGAATTCTAAGCCTATTTGTTTCCAACACTTCCCAAGATTTGCGCGTTCAAACCGTAACATTAACAATTACTTTTTTTTTTTTTTTGGCTATTCTTATCTATAGCATTAAAACATTCTATTATAATAGCTTACCGGCAACAGAAAAGCAAAAGCCAGCATGGGTATATATTACATATTTATTACAAATATTACTTGTATTATTATTACAATTAAATATTCTGACTTAAATGCGTTAACACACTTACACATTTAAAAAAAAAACACCAACTGAAGTTGAAATAAATATTTTTCTACCGAAAGCCAACAATAACATTATGAAAATACAGCTAATAATCATATAACATCTTACAAATTTAGTCTATAATAATATCAATACTTCAAAATTAGAAAAAAACAAGAATCCAATAGTATTCAGTATTTATGATAATTGGTATTAGTATTTTATAAGCTCAAAAGACAGCTTAAATTATTTAAAATGAAAAAAAAAAGACCAGATTTTGAATTTTTCCTCTTTTGTTCAGGTTTGAAAATAAAAAATTAGTACTACTTTCGCAGGGTACTTCTTCAATCTGTCCATATATTGCGGGTGGGTACGGGGGGTTGTATGACACGTTTATTACTTCTTGTGACTCGTGATATTGATTTGTTATATTCCGTGCATAGAGCTTATTAATATCCGGATACGAAGAATTATTTTTGTTCTATTCTCCACGATGGCAGACTTTTAATTTGCCGTTACTGTGAATACATATTGTCCGTTTTCGATCTACAGATTTCCTGTTCTTTAAAACGAATGCACTTTTCAGCCATTTGGCGCCGCTAAACTCGTGTAAAGGTTTTATCTTCTCGCGTACCATAAAATAGTAAATTCAACAGGTCTGACAGTGAAACGCAGGACATCGACCATTCACTTTACTAAAAACAGGGATCAAATAATCAAAGGAACTGTGATATTTTACCTAAATAGTTCATTCTCTCAGAATTGCAATGAGTTCATAGATGGAAAGCAACGACAGAAAGTTGCGTTGGACAAGACAAAAACTGAGCTACTAAATACTGTTATTCAGACCATCACCGTCCGAACTGGACCGAAGAAAGAGGCCAGAAAAATGTGCCTGGGATCATAAATTGAAGCAAAAGTGTCCCGTATAAATAAAATTGGTGACGACACTAAAACTTTCAAAATACTTATAAAGAAGTTATGGGCTTTGTAGAAATGGTTAGATAGTAAATGGTTCATTTCTGAAAAGTGTCCTTTACAAAAAAAAGTAAATTAAAAAAAAAGAGTTTTACACAAAACATTTTGTTAGTTTGTTTCAAAGAAAGAATTTGACTTATTTTCTGTGAATTGTGATTGAATATGCAAATTTTTCAGTGATTTGTGTTTGGGAAAAAAGAATCATTTTCTGTGATCCACTTTTGTTATCCCTCCCACCCTATTCCTCACATTTCTCGGCACATCAAGTGAATCACAGAATAATAAGTTTCAACAACCACTAGGGCTTCCTTGTCACTGGTGATATTATCATGTACACCGACTTTCCTCAAGAATAATTGGGTAGGACCTGCAGAATAACAGGAGGTTAGGACAAAAAATATATACAAAGATAAACTGTGAAGTGTAAATGAAGAAAGATGTTTTTATAGGAGGCTGAGAGCTCTCAGAAAGATCCAGTTAAGAAAAATATATCTGAAGTTGGCGAAAATATGCTCCACTCTGAGAAAACATAACGTTATACACATGAAACAATAATGATATTTTTCTTAGAGAGCATGCACTATTCACGTCACTGTTGGTCATTCCTATGAAAAAATAAGGAAGGTTGTATCCTCAAGGTATCATCTGTTCCACTAGTGGAAAAAGATTGCTATATACGCTTATATAGTATGTTCAACTTTACTGAAACCTTACAAGAAGGCATACGTGATCCCATAGGTTAATGAATGTGTGTGCAGTACAGGATGTCTCGGTTACCGATTTACTCTCAAAGCTTGATTTTGGCATTATGCAATCAGTTCGGGAGGGGCACGGTGTCTGAGGCACAGCCACAGCAGGCTTTTCCTCTCATGTGACCTATATGCAATTACAACTTCAAACCTCAATGCAACAGAAACTGCCTCAGTCAGAGGGAGAAAGTCTCTCACGCCTAACTGGTACCTCATTTCCTCACTAGGTAACCCCCCCCTCTCTCAATAAACTTGTCTATGATGATATCCTCACAACCTACCAAAATCAACGCAGGATATGTCTTCCCATGCAACGCCTGTCCCGTGAAAATGGGTTTGCTAGGGGATCTCTCCCACCCACCACCCACAACAAGTTCCCTAGCACTCTTGGATTTTTTGTACCAGCCATGGTATTGGTTTTATAGATCCCAGCCACTAGGTGACCTCATATGCTTTGTCGAGTGTTGTCGTCTTGCTTCTTCTCATCAGCCTTGGTCTTATCTCTGCTTTTTGGACTCCCGGACATCTGCCAAATCTCCACACCAACCAAGTAGCAGATATGAATTAACTCTGAAATTTCTTTTAAACTCATGATCTTAGCAATATTTTCTTTCTCGCGAGTGGGACGTAGGGGGATATTAATATCCCTGAACACCCCAGTTTAGGAAAGTTCATCTTTTCTTTAAAAACTAAATACCTGCTACGGTTTTTTATTTTTTTATCTCTTTTACCATGCAAATGATACAGATCATCAATGTAAGATGCCAAGCTCTTGGTAGGACTCTTCTTTCAAGCCTTGAACTCGGGCCCATGGATAGCTGTTCTCCACTAGTCGAAACATCACTGCAACTTGACACCATCTTTGTCAGTTGATGCTCGCTGTCTTTCCTGTCAATAAGACTGATCAGGTCCATCAACAATACCTTCAGTCTCTCTCAGTTGGTATCTCAGACTCACTGCAATAATGTCCAGACAGGAAGAACTTGATAAGCAGTTCTGGGTGTACCAGATTATGGTAGTCCTTCTTCCCCAGTCTGCAACTGCACCGAGAATGAAATTATGGACTTTTGTAGGATTGGCAAAAGTCCGACATCTAGTGCAGGACTTCTATGAGACCCAACTACTCTCTCAGACAGCCATCCACCCTCAGTAACTAACTCTTCCTCTTGGTTGTACGTCCGTGAACTCGTCGAAAATGCCATTTCCTCACCAAAGTCTTCACTTTAATAATGCAAGATAATACTTTAAAAATTAAGGTTTAATTAAAAGACAACAGCTGGTAAAGCATTAGAAACCAACAGGCCTAACATTTGTGGTAAAAATCATGTTAACTGTAGATGGGTTGTTTTCCACAGGATGTGCAGAATAACAGGAGGTTCGAGCACAATGTCTAATAATATGAAACAATCTACATTTGTTCTATATAACAATCAAAAGTGACGAGTGTAAACAATGGTGGCGCCTTTACTGTAACTTGCAAGTTGAGAGAAGTTTTTGTGAAGAAAAACGTGTTCCAAACTGAAAACAAACAACATAGCATTACATGTATGGAAGTGTTCGACATTCGCCTTGAAAGCTAAGGGAGATTGTAATATCAAGGTAACAACATTATATGTCATTGTCAAGTCTCAATAAAACAGGATAATTCAAAATAGTGTGCATTTTATAAATATATATATGTATACAATTCCCGAATTAGCAAATTGTATAACACTGATTATAAGATCTTACCTTTCCTATTGCTTTTTTGTAACGGGTAACAGACAAGTCCATCAACTTTCGGACCAAGATTTCTCCGTTTCCACATGGCACTATCACCCGCACATTACCAAAGTTCACGGTGACTTTCATTTCAGCACATCCAAGACTTTATATTTGCTTACCAAAATGTCAATAGCTATATTGTATAACCAACTGCAAATTTTAGTCCGTGATGATTGTCATCTGGTATAGGTAATGTACTCTCATTTGAAAATTGAACTAATTTTTTTACGAGTTTGACCTATATTTATGACTTACAACAAGAAGTCCATACAATTAAGTTTAAAACAAATGAATGGCTAAGTCATATCATTTTCTTAACTGTGAACCACTAATGCTTTTAATGAAGCTTCAGTTTTTTCCCCCCATTACTAACGCAGTTGAGCTTACATTATTTATTGGCAAGTCCCTCGATACACCAAGTAGTGCATAACGTTGCTTTCAAAGTAAGCGACTCACCACGATTTTTTTAGTAGGCCTACCAGTTGACCACAATACCTTCTTGCTAACTCAAAAAATCACTAATCTTCACTTTTTAAGTTTACCTGTTAATGTTGTCTACTACGATTTTAGCCTTTCTGCCAAGTAAAGCTAAAAGTAAAACTAACTGATTATGACATTACGAAATTATTCATACTGGCAATGTTACGCACAATTAAGTGTAAAGTTCACAACATTAATGATTAATAATTGAGAGAATAAATTATTAAATTTGTGCATTGTTTTCATTCATTTATAATTATAAAATAAATTCATTGAACTCGTGGTAACAGTCAACTATCGTTCCTTTCTTTTCTTTTTCATCGTTTACACAAAATAATATATAGACAAGCATTAAAAAAATTAAAGATTCTAATACTTCACGACAAAAGAAAAGCATACAGTTATTGGTACATGTAAAGCTTTTAAAATTTAATTTTAGGCTTAGCAAAGATTCATTTTACATTTGTGTTGTGACTAACAGTATAAGTAATAGTTGCCGTAGCTTTTACCGAGCACACCTGAACAGTTTTAACGAAGGCCACACGGTAGGCGATCAGCGTCCCTTAAATATACCTTCCTCTCCTTGTTTTGATAATTCGAAGTTTTAATGTAGCAATTCCAACAAAACACCTTACTTTTTTCTTAATTTAATTTTTCAGCTTAAATATACCGTTCGAAATTTATCTCCCAAACGTATAAATTACACATTAATTGATTAAAAAATAAATCACTACCAAGGCGAACCAGTTGACTTTCGCGCGTCGACTATTTATATATACAAGTGACAAGGTTTTCAATCGCATCGATAGCGTAAAACAACACGGACTGTTACACTAAACCAAGAAACCGAAAGCAAGTTTGACCTCCAGCGAATGAGCTTGGTGTAAGCGAACGCTTTGATTGGTAGAAACACGGTAACTAATTTGATTGTTTTAACCAATTGAGAAAGTCAGAGTTTTAACTGAAGGCAGATGGCGTATAGCGTCAGATTTGAAAAAGAGATACCAAAAAGGTGGAACGAATTTTAAAATGTTGTATTGTGGGTGGGAAAGGTTTAAAGAATCTGACACACCCAGAACACAAGTCAAGAAATAAGTAAATAATTTGGATATTGTTCAGAACAGGTGATTAAACTGGTAAATTCTTTTTTCGACACAGGTTTATAATAAAAATCTGAAATGACAAAAATGTATCTTAATGAAACACAATTTATGCAAAAGTCTGTCACTAAATTTCTAAAGTATTTTTCTTTTATTCAAAACAGTGGCAAGTAGGATATTACGCATTCATTTAAATTAGTACTATGGTAATATTAACACTATAATTATTGGACAAAAAGTTTCATAAAGGTTCCTAACTGAGAGAGAAAAAAACGTTTTTCTCATCAGATAGACGCCGAGTTATTTTAATTTTCTTGCAAGTTATTGACTACCTTCGATTTGTCTTTATAATATACGCCAGGTGTTTTTAGGGAGGGACGATACCCTAAACTAGGACAAGTTATAGTATAATGAATGAGTTAGGTGTCTCAGTAACCCCCTCCACCTGAACAGCGGAAAGTTTCATGACTTGTAACACTAGAAATCGGGTTTTGATACCCGTGGTGGGCAGAGCATAGATAGCTCATTGTGTAGTTTTGCGCTTAACAACAGAAAAACTAACTGGTCTTGTGGTATACGCGTTAGTCTTGAAATATAAAGATCACGAAGACTGCGCAACAACACGTGTATTGCGATAGGATCTCCACGTGTTCAATGCCATTACTCCTCTAGCGTTTACCTTTGTTTTATTTTTATATTTAAGAATGGGGTGAACGCTTCTGTAATGTATGGGATCCTGTTAGTGGACTGACTTATACAGAAAGAATTACTATTGTATATGAGGGATAACTTTCGCCTGTATTTCAATTACGCTTAGTAACGGCCGACTCGGATAAGGTCAATAAAGCATATAAGTATTTTGAATGAAGTCTTTTTTTTGGTACTTAGTTTTTGATTTAGAAGTGAGCTTACGTCTAAGCTTTCTAGAAATTCACACAACAATAATATGTATTAAACATTTAATTGCTAATGATTGATTAAAAGAAATAAAAGACGGAACCAAGTCTGAATGTTAAAGCACCTAATGTATGTTCGTGTATATTTTTCCATTATTACTGCGATTACTTATATATATTTCACATCTTTATGTTTTAATTAAATCATTGCATTTCAGCAATTTAGGTGGTCAAAAAAACGAATGTATCACCCGACAAATTATTAACTTCCCCTTTTCTAAAATCGTGGAGAGTTTGTCAAGTTGGCTAGATCATAATTGTAAATTATTTCATGAAAATATGAACTAAGGATAAATGAAACTCGTGAACCCTAACCCGAATAATTCAGTCGTTATATTTCGCCACTCTATGACTGGTTTACATCTAATTACTAACATGTGGCCTTACCAATGCTTGAACCCGATGTTGTCAAATTTCTCATCGTGAGGTCTAATTCACACTGTCCAGTCAAAATTGTAGGCATAGCTGAGTTTGCGCAGACATTTTTTTCCGATAAGTATTTACAAAATAGAGGAACACGTTGTTGAAACAATAAAATTTATTGGAAAAAGTATTGTGACAAACTTGTGTGCAATGTGGACATGTATCTAGTCTAATTGCATGCTCCATTTAACCTCTTGTGAAGAATTTCCAAACATGGCGATAACACCTCTTTTGCATTTCAAGTGAAATACTCCGACGAGGCCTTTCCCTAAATACCAGAGCTCATCAAACCAACTGGAATAACACAGCCATAGTAGTGGTCTAAGGACTATTTAAATCATTCGTTTCATGGTGTGAACTAGATTAAGTAAGTGAATTGTATTATTATTCAATCTATTTAAGCCTTACAAAGACTTACTATGCAGTACAGCACAGAGGGGGAGAGATTGTCAAGTAATTGTCACGGGCATTCAAGAGCCCCGAACAACTTTGGCTACTTGGCTTAGCCTACCGCCCCCCAGTGGCACAGAGGACTTAGTCTGCGGGCTTAGAACGCTAGAAACAGGGTTTCGATACCCGTGGTGAGCAGAGCACAGATAGCCATTTGTGTAGCTTTGTGCTTAATTACAAACAAACAAGTCCTAGCCTACCAATGTCACACATAACAGCCTATTATCTAATCATAAAGGTCACATCAGTGTACGTTTTCACGGAGAAAAGTGTGTTTTGTTGAACCACTCCGCATTTTACACACACACACACACAAAGGTGGGGAGAATATTGTTTAAAACCTCCGAGAAATTTATGAACCGGGGGTTTTAGGACGTCTGAGACAGTTCATTAAGAAAGTCAAGTGGTTTTTGTAAGAAAATAAAATTATATACGTAAGATTACGAGGTGATTAAGTTTAAATAATTTTGAACTGATAAACTATGCAGTTTTAAAATTGTTACACGTGTGTGCCAATGTTTCTTGTTTGAAGTATACTACAACCTACTTTTTTATATAACAACCATTCATCTAATCAGTTCCCGGAAAAGCTATTTTACTCTGTTCATTAGATGTGTATGGTGTATCGCAGTGCGAATTAACATGTCAATATACCGTATTAAGTATATTCAGGGTAGCTGTCAGGGCCAGCCAAATTCTTGATTAATGCAAAATACCCGATCGGCCGATCCCAAATGTAGGTGGGATTAAGAAGAAGATATTGCAATCAGTTTACTTTACAGGGCTATACATCAAAACCGAACTATAATAAAATAATGTTTTATAATGCCATAATGTACTCATACTAGACATATAACGCCATCTTTGGACAGAACGTTTATAATATGAATATGTATCACTTGCACAAAAATATGGAATCCTTCTTTTCTTTCTTCGTGGAGTAATTTTTTCTTAAACTCCTTGTTTTTATAGCAAAACGCGATGGTATTAACGATACAGTCATTGTGAAGAGCTATGGGACAAGAGGGCACGATTAAAAAAATTGAACTGAATTTTCTGTGGGACTGAAATACCAAACAACCCCCCCCCCCCCCACACACACACACA
>NW_013666341.1:235151-236348 GCF_000517525.1 Limulus polyphemus | reverse complement strand
CCCACACACACACAACAGTGGCTCAGCATAACCTTGGAGGCTTACGTGCCAAAAAGAGAGCCCGTTGTATCGGTTTGCGCTTAAACACAAACAACAAACAAAAGATTTGGCTCTGGACCGAAGATTTCTGTAGATGGCAGTGAATGATACCAGTATAAAGACATACATGTATAATACTGTGCCTTACTCAACCCCAATATATATAAGAGATTGGACAGACTTATCTATTAGAATTATACAAACATACGCAACAAATAAAAAAAGGAAAAATTAAATATCCTAATTAAACAATTCCATGTTTAATCTACAGACTACGTGATGAATATAGAGGTGAGGAGAATTACCAAAGAAGCTGGCTAGAAGATAAATTAACATTGTCATTGTATAAAAAGTAGCTTATATTATTTGCACATGGTTTTAAATAATTTTGTATTGATTATAGCCAAAAAAAAGTTAAAAATTGGTAACAAAGTATGAGAATAGGCCAGGAAAAAAAACTGTTTAGTAATTTTGTACACTGACAAATTACTTCAATACTACATACTTTTAATATAAATTGGGTATAATTTTTTCATTTATCGATAAAACAACTTCGATAGTTAAGTACTCAATACATTATAAATTTTGTGTGCCTAATTTAGGCAAAAAGGTAATTCAGTTTAATAGCAATACAAGTATATTGTTACGACAGCGGAAGTCACGTGCCGCAAGTAACACGTCATGAGTTTCTAGAAGGATCTGGGAACATCACGAATAATCCAGTATTTGCTAGGCGCTCTCTATTCTTGTATATAAGTGCGCCAGATAAAGCGAGACAATGAATCGGAATAGAATTGCAGACAGACAGAGACGGACAATTGAGTCAAGCGCGGTAGTAAGTAAAGTGCGTGAATCGTTCGTTGAGAATTATAGCGTGTGTTTAAGTATGGAAATTAAGTGTATTGCAAAGTTGTATTGAGAAAGAATAAACTAGTTTTATTTAAGAAAGGACTTGTATCGCTGAAGTTTTTTTCGGAAATAAATTCTACGGAAAATTAACCAACGACCAGAGACGTAACAATATTATACTCAAGGCAAAGATTATCAAAAGTTTAGTGTGTTTACAGAACTCACTGTCATAGCCTAAAAAAACAAACAACAACAGCCAAATTTGTACGTTTTGAATAAAACACAGTTGTGTGAGTTCTTTGTACTCTC
>NW_013666341.1:230964-234151 GCF_000517525.1 Limulus polyphemus | reverse complement strand
CTGCTCAACTCGCAATCTGAGGGTCGTGGGTTCGATTCCACGTCCTACTAAACATGCTCGCCCTTTCAGCTGTGTGGGTGTTAATAATGCTGCGGTCAGTCCTGCTATTTGTTGGTAAAAGAGTAGCCCAAGAGTTGGCGGTGGGTGCTAATGACTAGCTGCCTTCCCTCTAGTCTTACACTGCTAAATTAGGGACGGCTAGCGCAGATAGCCCTCGTGTAGCTTTGCGCGAAATTCAAAACAAACCTTTAGTTCCTCCATGTCAGCTAAATACCTGTTTCTGAACAACAATCCAATTTGTACTTTGTACTCTCTGATTTAAAGATAAATTTTTAAAGTAGAGCCTATGAGCTATTATATTATTTTTATAATATTTACTGACCTAGACATCTTTGTAATATCCATGATCATCAGCATAAGTGTTTTTTAATGAAAAAGTCTTAACTCACATTTTTTTTTCTTTTTTCAACAGGAGCGCTTATTTTATCTGTGAATAATAGTTTTAGTTGTGGCACGTTCTGGTTTTGAGTACCTAGATCTGTTTCTAATTTTTTGCTTTTATTTTAATTATAATTTAATTTCTTATGCAAGGCTAACCAATAAAAGTTAAATCTTATAGTCGGTGCATGCTAACCTCTGTGTGACTACTGTGTCTTGAGGACTGTTGGGAATATCATACGATTCCTATATTGTCGTTTGTGCAATTTTATTTATGTTTTTCTCCAACACTTTTTGTTTTGGCCTAGCTTTCTCGAGCTTGAACTAAAAACAAAACAAAACAAAACCTTCTACGATAAAAAAGATGCTGTTGACTTACGCTGTCATTTCGTTAGATGTTCAATTTAATCATTATTTACTGCTGTGTTATCTTTACACATTCACACACGTATAACTTTCATAAATTATGCTAAAACGCAAGCCGACATAGCAATCCAACTTCAGTTACCAAGAGCTTACACCACCAGGAAAGGAAATGGGTTTTAGGAACTAGGTACACGCTTAGAAGGAGCAGTGGGGTGATAAGTATAAAAAAGCAAATATATAAGGTTCTTATTTTATATTCTAGTTTGTCAATATCAGTAATTCGAGTTCCTAATTCATAAGAAACTATAGACTTTGTATTTGGACATCACACACATCTAATTTGAACCAATGCTGCATTCAACATACCACGTGACACACACAAAATCGATATTTAGGTGTGTTCTCATAATATTTACTTTCAATTAAGAAATTAACTAATGTATAATACTAAAATTTGAATTATAGTCTACAATTTCATACCAAACTTACTGACATAAATTCATAAAATAGTAATTCAATAAAATTTTGAATGTAAGTCAACAAACGAGATGACATGGCCTTTGACCCGTAACGATAGGGTTAATAAACATTTTTAGTGGTACTAAACTTAACCAAAGGGGAAAAAATGCAAACTGAGAACTAGGTACACGGCGTGTACCCCCATTTCCGTCAATGTACATCACATATGATATAGATGCTTTCAGGCCTAGCTAATTAAGGGTTATTGAAACCCACTTATATAATCAACTATTTTTATCTAGATGCATTCGTGTGTTGATAATTAAGGGTTATTCAAACCCGCTTAGAAATCAGTTATTTTTATATAGATGCTTACAAGCCTAGCTAAGTTAGGGTTATTGAAACTACAGAGCTAGGTGCTTCACGGAACCATCAAATTATCACTTATAACCACTTTACGAGCTGATACTTCATTCCTTGTGATGCCAATCATACACAGTTTATAGGTGTAAACGGATCACAAAATTTACAAAACTGAAATAATTCACTGATTGGCTGACAGTAAAAAATATGCTAAGAAGCTCGCTAACTCAATAATCAATCATTTGTTTTCGTCTAACTCGCGTTTTATACTACTCAAATCGTTTCCTCAACTTCCAAAAAGATTCTAGTTATCAAACCATGCCCATCGTGTAACGTGAAAACCCCCTCTGTCAAAAAACAAAAACATAATAAAACAACAACATTTCAGTTTAGTGTACCAATTACAATATAGGTGATAAGCAAGGCACCTTTCTGAACATGTTGACTGATAAATACGGTCTATGCGCCTAGCACGACCAAATTCTTAACAATAAAATTTTGAAATATTATTTCAAAACCATGTTTAGAGATGAGGTTCATTTAATGTAGGTTACATTAGGAAGTGAAGAGTGATACAAGTGTCCATTTGTAGGTTTTTACTTAGTTTATACCAAACTTAATATAACTTTCCCCTTTGGGTTAAAGTGTGTTACACAAGACTGGTCAGAATTCATTTTGCTTGTTTTGTTGTTAAGCACAAAGCTACACAATGGGATGTTTTCGTTGTGCCCACCGTGAGTATCGAAACCCGGTTTTTAGCGTTATGAGTCTATAGACTTATCGCTGGGCCACTGAAGGGGGAGGGCGACTAGTCAGAAAAGAGACAGTTTTATCAGATAGGTGGTAGCATTGCCTATGTAGGAATGGCCGGATTGTTCATTGAAATGATATTTTAATTATCTCTTCAATAGGTCATCAGAACTTTACAATACTATTCAGTGTTTCCTTTTATAACAATATCTATGTAACGACTGAGTCACAAGTTCTGTGAATGTCTGTAAATATCAAATTAAAAAGTTTGAATTTCTTGTTCATCTTTTTTGTTACATGGTAACTCCAAAACAATGACGTGACATAGTTTCAAACGGTGTATCCGCTTTTATAAGTGTTATTAACTAGTAGTAATTTAAAAAAATCACAATTCTAGTGTGAACGGTGTCATCATTACCCCTTGAAGTTAGTTTTATTACAGATATTTGGTGATCTTTTAAGAAACTTAAGTACAGAGCGAAAAAGGAATTACCAACCAATAATAGATAAACAATAAATATTACAGTTGGAACCTCATTGTATTTAGAACTTGGTTATAAATACAACCTTCTTATGTCTATGGAAACACTGCATTAAAAACAAGCAAACAAGTAAAGAAAAAAATTTCAAAAAAGGAAGTCAGTGTAGGGATGGCTAATATCCTTCAAAAAGAATGCAAACAAGATAGTAGGGATAGCATTTGCATCATCCCTACTATCTTGTTTGTTCTCTTTTCGAAGGATTAATAATAGCCATCCCTACATTTACTTCCCTTTTCGAAAAGTTTTTTCTTTACTTGTATAAACTAGTA
>NW_013666341.1:217147-230120 GCF_000517525.1 Limulus polyphemus | reverse complement strand
ATTCTTACTTGGGCCTACTCATAAGTATATAAAACTGACAAAGTAGGGATTAATATTTATACATTTGTGATCGTGGTTTTAATTCTTGTTTCATTACTTTTTATAGCAGGATCTTTACTTCATTTCAAAATTCATAACTTTTTAATACTCTTCTTTGTTTACGTTTTATGTTATACCTGTATGAAGTATATACTTTACCTTTAGAAAGTGTCTATCCATCGATATGTAGCGCCATACGTTGGGTTGAAAACATATTTAAATAGATGCATGATATGCTTACAATTTATATTATACCTGTATATATATATATAGATTTTTATCGGAATATCAAAAACAGATACCCACAGACCAGTCAAGTAGGTAAGCTGGAGAAATCTTGTAGCGATAGTCTGAGCTGTCTAGGCGCTAGTCCCGCTGACGTGGTCAGGTAGGTTGGTCGTAGACCAAAAAGCTGCAGTTTTAGAAAAAAATTAATTATTATACCATAAATATTAATGACCTTTTTAGCATATTATTAGTATATATGCACATAATATATCGTAACCAATACTTTGAATGCTCGGTTTTTCGCTTAGGAATTCGATATGGTGGTTTTTCGGCGCGTGAATTATTTGGAATTCTTGTTGATCCCACTTATTAAGTACTACTGTACTTAAAATATTATAAATAGGATATAGTTAACTGCAGCTACGTATAAAATTGAGGAGTGATGTGTTTATCTTACTTTGTAAGTTATATTCTATCGGTATATAGTTATCGTTTACAAACTATTGATCCTAATTAATTCCACTTATATATACACACAAGGAGTAACTTGGAAAGTAAGATTGTTTGTTTGTTTGTTTTTTGAATTTCTCGCAAAGCTACACGAGGGCTATCTGCGCTAGCCGTCCCTAATTTAGCAGTGTAAGACTAGAGGGAAAAGCAGCTAGTCGTCACCGCCCACTCTTTTATCAGCGAATAGTGGGATTGATCGTCACATTATAACGCCCCCATGGCTGAAAGGGCGAGCATGTTTGGTAGGACGGGGATACGAACTCGCTATACTCAGATTATGAGTCGAGTGCCCTAACCACCTTGCCATACCGGCCCGTCTCAAACAGACTCGGACATTGGTGTAACTTACAGTAATCTATAGAACATATCACCAGCATTGAAACAGGAGTATTTCGCATTGACCCAGGTAATTTTACCTTCGCTCATGTCCGACCAAACAGTCCTTTAAATCGTAGCCCGAGAAGGTAAATATGTATAATACCACCGCTAAGACACATAACCAAATTAATCATTTCAATTTTTTATTCAAAAAAATAAGTTGATACCTTCGTGTTTTATAGATAGTTGTGTGTGATTTGGGGAGAGGGTGGGGTTGCTGATAAACATTTAAAAGTTTTGCATTTTTATCGATGCTATCAAACTTGAAATAAGTTAAAACGCAATAACAACATTTGAATTAAATTAATCCTTTCATCGCCATCTCTATAGGTAAATATCTCTCCCAGTACTAGGTTTTTAACTCACAATAAAAACTAAAAAGACACGTTTTAACATTTCATTAATTATCCGAGATTTGAGACAGGTAAATTCATATTGGTACAATATTCCAAACTCAGACTTTTCAAGCGTAAAATAAAAGTTATATAGTGTGTCCCATATACGTACCCACGGCGGTACTTCTAATGGGGGACATAAACATGCCAATAGCAGCGAAAAGGTTAATTAATCTTAAAACATTAATCAAATCACTTCTCAATATTTCTGGTCGAAAGTTCTGATCTCAAAATATCAAATACTGGCATAAAATACATGCGCTCTGCTGCAGGATTCTAAGGTTCTCCTCATGATTCACAAGAGGACACAACGTACGATCAAAATCTTTCATTATCCCCAATTACTTCTATAGCTACTCCAATTGGAATCTGTACATAAACAACTTAAGAGCATTCACTCGTGACACTAGAGCACGTGTGCCAGGTTTGGTCTCACAAACTTTCTAGTGGGAGCATGGATGTAATTTCAAACATGGCGCCCCTGGGATCCCGAGAGGTGTCCAAGAACATAAAATCCAATGACAGGTTCTGTTTTAACGATCCTGAAAACTTAATCTTAGACCCTCATCACGCCTAGCTAGCCTTCCAATGGAGTTTTAGCGCCATATAGACAAGGACACCTGCGAGTCCGCTTACCAAGTTTATTCCTGCTAGCTCCAGAACTGTGAAATGAGTTAGCTGAACCTACACACAAGGCTAAAAGCTGAATTGATGTAGGATATTAACATTTGCAAATAACAATTCTGATGTAAACACAGAAGAAACAATGTAATGCCAAATTCATAACATATAGTGTACTTTCTTTAAAGCCGAGTCTTATATTGTTGTTGTTTAAGCGTAAAGTTGCCCCCCCCCCCAATGCCGTTTATAAAATCAAGTTTTGGGTCATTGAAACATCTCACTCTTTCATGATGCCTAGAAATATTATACACTGTTTATTCCCCTATTGATTGTTTTTCATATTAGGTGTTACTATTTTGAATGTTTGAGAGAATTCTCGTTATGATAAGCATATGTTTTTTGACAATAACTGACAGTTGACTGTAAACTTCACAATGATAGCAAACATGTAAATAGCTAATTTTTTTCTAATAATCACTGTCACTCGGACAGCTGTGTACAAAAGCCTTTTATAACGTCATTGCTTATTTTTTAGTCAAAATCACAAATCCACCTGCATTGCGTATCATCGTAGATGAAGAAGCTTTCTTGTACGTCAAGAAAACAAAATACAGTCTGCTAATATTCGTTCGTGAAACACTTTTTGAAAATTGTAAGATATAGAAAAATATTTCATTGTGTTATTTCAAGTGCAATTAAATTCGCGCTTTGTACTCGTTATCCGATGATTACGTGTTCGAGACTTGCCCACGTCATGCTGTTATGCCTTTGGGGAAAACATTTTATCTCACTTGTTTTAGTCTACCCAGCTGTATGATGGGTACCAATTGTTAGCTGGGGGTTAACCTACCAAGGACTGGCATTCGCTCGTGCCACACCTGAAACCGGAATTTGAAAGCACAGACCTTAAATAACTTGCTTTCAAAGGCACGGCATGGATTGATCTTTAACTTTTATTTTAAGTACTTAATAACAAGGAACTAATTAAACTGCTTATCTATGTCTTATGTACAAATGAATAATCATAAATAATGTAACTAGCATCCTATTACCAGAAGTAATTTCAAGTTGTCTTTTACTGTACAGTATTAGATGTTTAACCTTTTTTGGGAACATTCGGATACTCAAAATGTATCATTCCAATAATTATATCAACAAAAAGGTCTGTATTGTGGACAGCAAAAATTGAAAATGATGTCTACCTAATGAGAACAGCAAATAATAGATAAATATATATATATATAATTTTTTTTTTTTAGAAGCTGGAGAAACTGATTTCACAAGAAGAAAAATGTGAATAGCGTTGCTATAGTTCCGTCTCATGAAAAATAAAACAAGTAAGAAAATATGGACAAAGTCCTTTACGATGAAAACTTGATTTTATTGATAAATTACAGTATAATCTACAAAAGCTAGAAACATTAATCCATCGTCACGGAGGGCATTGTCATAAGTTACAAACCTTATTCTTCACAGTTACACACACATATACATATATATTTCTAAAGAAAATTATCTATTTATATACTGCATTCATATGGGAGTTAATATTTCGATAGAAAATTTTCAAATTCAAAATAACAATTACACACTGACTGATTCTATCATCTTGTCTTGTTCCTACAAACGGTCTTTACTTTTCACCTTTTATATTATTGGATGCCTTTTTTAATATAAAAAATGAAAAATAAATCATTTTACTTAGACTTTGATTTTATAGTCTTTCTTTGTTAATGATTTAATAAAGAGGCCTGGATCCAGTTTCACTTAACTCGTAGATTTAATGATACAGATATGGATGCCAAAATAATGACTATAACTGAATCTGAGCTAGAACCAATGCAAAAAAGAAAAACTCTGATAAAATAAATGGTGAATGCAGAATGTTCATTATGATTCATATACTTGTTGTTTAGTACTGATTTTCAGACCGCATATTTATATTTGGACAAAACGAAAAGGGTAGTTTGATTTTCTCTGTAACAAAGAACACCATATTATACATTTTGCACTAAGAAGCAAATGATAAAAATTTTTTTACTGGACCCAGGCCTGTTAGTACAATAAGTTAAAAAAACTACTAATGAAACTTTGGGCATTTTTTATGTTTTATAACTGGGAAATTAGTTTGCTCTTTACACACAGCATTATTAATGCCAAAGATTAAAAAATCTTCCTCATTAAGAAAAAAAAAACTACAAAGAGAAACAGCCAGTAACTTATGTTTATGACGAGTGAGAGATCGAAACATGTATTTAAAAAGACCAAAATATGTTAAAATGCCAAAACGATTTCATCCACGTAAACCTTGTTTAAATAACATTAAATGTACAATAAACATTAGAGTTAATACCTGTATTAATTTTTTTGTTATGAAATTAATAACGTAATTTCCTATGTTATATTATCAACAATACTTCATAAGTACAGACAATTTGCCAAAATTTACCAGGACCTACTTGTAAAGTTCTAGATGAAACCCAGGAATACTGACAAAATTCATACACACAAAAAGGATAATACATTGAAAACACTGTGAAAAAAAAAACAGACCGAAAGCTGCTTAGAAACATTTGCTAATTTCAAGAACAATCTACTCTACTAGTAACAACAATTTGAGCAAACAAAAACCACATTGTAGAAAATCTAGGAATATAAAGTGAAGAAAAACATTCCATCACACAGCAGTGTTATCTCAGAGTATGCATTTATAATTAATAAAATATTTACATATGAATATACACTTTACATGTTTACACACTGTCTTTAAGGCAGTTCATGTTTTGTGACTTTCTTAGCAGAAATACAAAAGTGTATACAGCAAACTCTTTCTTTTCATTAATAATAAATTCAATAAGAAAATGTTCATGCCACTACTAAACCAAATCATATTACTCCAGTACATACTATTCTTACACTATTCCACTCCAGTAATGCTTGATTTTCTTGTCCAACATGCAAAAAAAAAACTTACCTAACATCATGAATTAATACCTTCATAGCCAAACTTACCAAAAATGGTAAATAGTTAAAATATTTTAATTAAGACTTTTTAAATTACTCTCATAGATAATGTATGCTGCAGTAACACTAAGTTAACATGTATTTTCTCCCAAACAAAATATGCACTACATAGTGAAGTAATTAAACCAAAAGATGAGAAAAATAAACATGATTTTTAGTCTAAAAATGTTTACAGGTTATTCTTTAGCTAATGCATAGTAACTGAAGTAACATTCCAATATTTTTTAACCCTTTCAATTTATTTTCCAACAAAATTATCAACTTTCCCAGCTGAAATAAGCAGTTAGTCGGTAAAATACCCGCTTTTTTGATATAAGAAAAAAATTATACCTCTGAGTCTGTAGTGAATGTGTAAAACCCACTATTATCCAATCTGTCTACGTCATTTGTATTTATAAGTACAAATGAAGTTTTACTTTACAAAAAGATTACATATTTTGCTAATTGTCATGGTTCAAATTTAAATCTGTATGCTTAAGGACAAATTCAGGAGTATAAACACCATAAGGCATGCGCAAGGCAACGTTACTGTCAACCTATCCTCACGGGTAAACGATTTTGTAGATTAATATAAAAATTCTATTTTTTTTTCTTCTTTTTAACACGTAATCCTCTCTGCTTTATATAGTTTATGTTGACTTGAATTACTTGAATAGCAAGATAGCAGACAATCCACACGGAAACTCTCTTTGACAAAGTATTAAAGTCTCACTTTAGAAATATACTGACAAAATCCTTGGTATGGATGAAGTTAAGTAAATTAAATATCTTTTTAAATATAGCTGAATATTTTCAAAATGTATAACCTTCATAAATATTTAGTGTTCAAAGGTTCACTGAGATATCAGCATTTCTGAGCATGTTAAAATCTCTTAAATATTAGTTTCAAAAAGAGTCAATCAAAATTATAAACACTGTAAAAAAAACACCAAAAAAAGCCAGTGTAGATACAATATGAAAAATGCAATTCAATTCAGGCTCTTAAATTCATAGAAATATCTGAACTGGTTTACTCATATCCTAGTATACTGTATTTGTGGCTGAGCAGGAGCTTAAAGCAACAGGTTAACATGTCTATCAAACCTTAATGTAATGATCAATCTTAGAAGCTTTAGAGAATTATTATCATGTTTAAATGGTCACGTGTTTTGTATTCATTTCCAACATTACAGTTTATATCATTACTGAACAACTGTTGTTTTCATAATGGTTGTTTATTGTTAAGCAGAAAGCTATACAATGGGTTAGCAGTGCTTTACCAACCACAAGTATCGAAACTCGATTTTTAGCATTATAAGCCCTCAAACTTACCACTGAGACACCAGGGAACTTTTTATAACAAATATTCGGTCTATTGTAAGTTACATAAGCATAGGTTATTGGATCTACAGGGCCCATTGATATTATTTACACTACAATGATCTATTACATTATATTAAATGTAATATAAACTACAAGCTATGATTTTTTTATCTAGTGCTATTTACTAATAATCCTTCATTAAAATAATATACTTTTTAAAAATTAGATATCATACAAGTATCACGAAACAGTCAGTATACTGCTCTTTCAGGAAGGAAATGTGCTTATTTTGGACACAAACAGCTAATAATGTCAGAACCAAACTTCTACTGATGCAAAGTTTGTTTTTTTCTTGCTTATTATGCACAAAGCTACACAATGAGCTACCTGTACTTTAATGGAAAGGATAAAAATGGAACTGCATTAGAACTTATGTGGTTGAAAAACTTTAAAAGGTTTTACTACCTGGCAGATGAAAACTTTGTGGATAAAAACAACAGTGTAATACGATAATCTATAAATATTCTAGCTAAAAAAACAAAATCCTTTCACACATGGGTATACCCATGGGGGTGTGTTTGAGGTTAATTCCCTAAATAAAAATTTACTGATTAAAAACACCCATAAAATTTAAAAAAGGTATTTCACAATCTATAAATATTCTAGCTAAAACAAAAATCTTTTCACACATGGGTATACCCATGAGGGTGTGTTTGAGGTTAATTCTCTAAATAAAAAGTTACTGATTAAAAACACCCATAAAATTTAAAAAAGGTATTTCACCTATTAAAATAACATGAATAAATTAGTCACACTAAAACAGAATGCTACTTCAGACTTACTTACCCAAAACCTAAAAAAAAAGGCAACATTTTGTAGTTAGTGCCATCTTGGTGTTAAAAGTATGATAAAATTAACAAGTCAGTTCAGTTAATGAAAAAATAGCTTGTACTCTTGTCTTATCAGCTTGAATAGTTTTTTTGCAAATTTGTGATAATTCATAAATGTAAATCGATAGCAACTTGATACTGGAATACAAAAAAGATGGAAATCCAATAAAGTCAATGACATTTAATAAGGAAGAAAAGACTTATGTACAGTTTTCCTTGGCACTAATTATTATTTGTGCTACTGAAAGTAGTTACATGTCTAGAGAGAAATATCTAAACTCTTATTATTTAATTTTGTAGCTAATTAAGTGCAAGCTAAAAGTTACTTAATTAGGTATTATGTTTTGGATTACATTCCTCCTATACATTAAAAATTAGATATTCCATTTTTAATGTAAATATGTTAAATCACAAACCAAACAGTGTTGTATGAACAGCTCGTTTACAAGTGTAATAGGAAGTGCTTCGCATTGACCAAATAATACATTATGCAGATACTTGAAAAATGCATCCTTTTCGTTGATTTTCCTATCAAGTAGTTTACTGTAAAGTCAACTACAACGAGAAAGAAAGGTCATGTGATGTACCTACCATGTTGGTGGTTAGAAAAAAAACTCACTGTAAGTGATCATAAAAAAAATCTGTCAACTGGATACTTGAAATGTCAAGATTATGCTTCTGATGACTCAGGGTCATTATGATAGTTAACTCAAATGTGCCCATTTCTATAGTTGGAAATTTTAACATGGATTATAAACAATGGAGTTTTATTCTCATGTAACAAAATTTGTTGGTATTTATATGTTTTTCTTTTCTCTCTTTTAAATGTACAACTTTCTTGCAGTTTTAGCTTTTAAAATTATAAACAAAGATAAAAGGTTTGATAAATTACACAGAATGTGCAAAAAAGAAATTGTGGATTAAGTGTAAAAAATTACTCTTTTCTTCAGAAAATCACACAATACATGTACATGTCATCTACAACAAAATTCAGCAAGCCATAATACACAGATTATATTTTTCTTAAAAATGCAAAAAAAATAAAATATATATATATATCAATGTACGATTCGTTAAATATTCTGCATGTGGTATCAAGATTGTATTTTGTTTTTTTTTGCTATTATTTATATTCTTAGTTTAACCTAAAAACACCAATTTCATGTTGCTCTTGCCATCGTTTGAGATAATATCCATTTCAGTAATAGAGATCATTCATTTCAGGAAGATCTAATACAAAAACAAAATCAAACTGATGGTTAAAACTATTATACGTATACCTGAAAACATATACACACGTGTATTGACCTGCACATACCGTTTCAGGAAACTGTACATAATCAAAATATCCAAGTTAAAATATGTGATCCATCATTCATACAGGAAAGAAAGAAAAAAGGGGAAAACATTTCATAGTGTAACACAGCTTGCCAGACTTGAAGAAACCAAAATAATTTTATTCAGTGCAGCAGATCTCGCATTAGAACTAATTATATTTTTAAAATCAAGGTGTTTGGCTACAGTGGTTTGTTAGCCCTATTATTCTTAGCCTACAAAAATAAAAAAAAATAAAGTGCAAGTTACAATGATTCATAGATCTGGTTATCCTTTCTGAATTCAAACAACCAAACCAGATGTTCTGCAAGTCTATTCACTATAAAATAACCTAAGATAATCACCTAGATGCTCTATAGGCTAACATTTTCTTAAATCGAAAATGTATTTCCAATAATACTTACTTCCTCTCACACTACAGCTACTTTCGACTGCTAGGGTTTCCTACCTTTGCCCATCTAAGCATTGGTCTGATTTTTTCTTGCTTGCTCCAGTCTTTTATTCCCCATTTAATTGCCCTTTGCAATATCTGTCTTGTAACATTCTCCACCTACATCAACTGTGGCCGCCTAAAAAGAGATGGCCAAAGAGGAAGTGGAAGAGGTGGGTACACTTGAAGGTGCTGCAGAAGTGGAAACGAGGGTTGAGCCAGCCAATCCAGTGCTCTCATCAAAATCTGACAAGGGGTTGAACGAATCATAGCAAGTACTCTGGATATCATATGAAACAGTGGTAAGCATAGAGGTGCAATCCTGTCCAGTCCTAACTGAATACATCTTTTGCCAATGCCCAAGGGTGAGGTACCGGAGACCAAAATGCTAACAATTGAGTGTTCCAATGAGTGGCAAAGGTATCAATCATCAGTGTTTCAAACCAAGAGCAAATCCAAAGGAAAACCAAGCAAGGCAGCATCCATTCTGTCAGGAGAATCCAGCTGGATTTAGATAATTAATCTGCCAACAAACTGATTACCCCCCAGAAAATGGCAAGCTAGTAGGATGATATGAGGGGAGTGAGCCCAATAAAGAAGATCCAAGGTTCGAAAATAAAGACATCTGAACCAAGTGCCCCCTTGATGGGAAATGTAAGACATTACTGTGGAATTGTCGAGGTGAAGCATGATGATATTTCCCATTAATAAGTCCAGACCTTGAGACATCACCAAGCAGCAAGAAGGTGTAAAATATTGTGTATGGAATCCTCATCGTCCATTCATAGGCTCTGGAATTCCTGACTGTTGAGGTATGCATCCCATCCCTAAAGCAAAGCATCCATGAAGAGATGAATCTGTGGACGAGGTGGTGGCAGAGGAACACCTATTGTAGTATTATTCCGATCTAACCATCACTCGAGATCGAATATGTTGATCCTGAATAAGGAGACTGGGAAATCCAGTGAATTAATGTTCACAATATACTGATCGCATAGAGACCACTGAAGGTATCTCATGTTCACTCGTTCCAATTCGAGTGATGCCCACATCCCCAAAAGGGAAAGAACCATCTGTGCAGTAGGAGAAGGAGAGGTGAGTAAGAGTCGGACTGGATGCATTCCATGATTTGGAGCTGGATGGGAGTCGGCTGAGCCTGACTGAGATATGTGTTGAAAAAGAACACAGATGGAAGATATGTTGATTCACAAGCCTGGTTACCTTACCTACATTCAAACAACCCATGATAATCACCTACAGTTGATACAAAAGCCTGTTTACCTTACCTACATTCAAAATACATGATAACCACCTACAGTAGATCTATAAGCCTGATTACCTTAACTGCATTCAAACAACCCAAGATAATCTATAAAATATACAGACATGATTTCTTTAGCAACTTTCATACAACCTAACATAATAACCTACAATGACGTAAAGGCTATATTCATTAACAGTACTGGTTACAATAGTTAATACACACACACACACTTGTATATTTCACTTACTTCTCATTATGCACTCTTTTAATGAGGATTATTTTGCATTGTTAGTGCATATAGATTTTGAAGTAACCTGAATCTGCTAAGCTGGCTGAACCTTGTAAAATATTACTGGTATTATGCCAAAAATACTGTTAACAACAAGGGTATCAATGATGAAGCAATGCATTCTAATAATTGAAAATTATAGCAGTATATCAAGTTAGCTGTATTCATTGATGGGTTAGTTTTCTGTTGAGATCTATGTAGACAGATTGCTTTGATCAGAAGTTATTGATAATTACCTTAGATACATTCATATAACTTAGTGGTTTACAGGTTATGTTATATCAGCAACATTCATTTTCAGTGCTAGATAGGTTTGATATTTGATGATTTAAACTAACAACTTACATATATATATATATATATTCTAGAAGAACACAGACTTATTCATTTTTCTGTTGAAGTAAAAAAAAATACTCTCTGGTGCTAATTAAAAGTTGCATTTAAAATCACCAAAAACAACTATTGATAGCTATTACAATATTTACACACTTACAGCAGTTATTAAAATATTAAATGTTCATATATTATGACAGCAAAGATTAATTAACAGTCTTATGGGTAAATCTGTTTACTAAACAAGTGTTAACTGAGAGTAATTACTTGCCCTTGGCAATTAAATTTAAGGGAAACATCAACAAATGTTCAGTCAATAATGTCATCAGATAAAGATTAATTGTAAAGAAAATCTTAGATGTTCTTTACATCATAGCAAAAGTAACATGCATATCAAATAATAGTAATGGTTCTTTTATATTCCAGGTTTATGTGATTTTACAGTGAAAAATACATAAAAAGTAATCTAATCTGCTAAGCAAATATACAGAGAAAATGGCTATTCATTCTATAAATTGCAAACTTTAAATTAGAAAGAACAAGCATGATGACATCTACCTAACTATACGCGTGTCCACCAAGAGTGGTTGTTCTTCATCTTGTTGTTCTGACTGACCTTCCTGTGGAGATTCCAAAATCTCTGGCATGTCTACAAGGGGGCGCTGCCACACTGTTCGAATATTAGAGGCTGTAATTCCTTTATGTCGTAAAGTACGAGAGTGAAGCTGTATGAAAAAAAACAAAGCATTCTTTTTAAGTATTATATCAAACATTCCTTGGACAAAATACATCTATTTTGGTAGAAAAAATGGTTTACATAATGTTGTCAGTGAACTTTTAATGACCTTAAAAATCTCACCTCATGCATGTACATTGTGCTAAGACTCATGTTAACAGCAGTCAACTCCAAAGGGACTTCATGAGATAAGACTTGACTAGAGTGGAGTGGAAGGGTACAGTCGTCTACTTGAGTTTGGGTAGGATGTATACTACAAAAAGACAAATTGAGAATTAAATATATTTCGAGGAAATTAACATGTTATGTAAACCATTAAAACTTCTTACTGTCAACAATATCTGTATCAGAGCTTTGTACGAGAGCTAAAAACATGGTAGAGATGGTTTTAAGTTTTTAAATGTACAATATTCTAAGTCTTCAATGCATAAGATAGTTATAACTTAAACATGATAACTAGATCAATAATCTAAAAATAGCTCTAACTTCTTTTGGCATCTATGACAAGTTTTCAATTCATTGATAAAATTTTAACATGTATTTTATTTTGTAAATGTAGCATGGATGAAATTCTACAAAACCTATCTAACTAAAACAATTTAATCTACAATCTCAGAAACTATGTAGAAGCAACCTACACACACACCAAGTTTCCCATGGTGCGAGCGAACAATCAATTACCTTGCCAATAATCCTGCTTGACTGGAGTGCAGAGGTCCTTCTGCTTGATTCAGTCCACCTCTAATGGTGGAAGAAACCCCACCTGTTCTTGGAAAACCAGCACCAGAGGTCTTTGGATCTGAAGTGTAGAAGCTTGTTCCTGGTCCAGTAGATGAAACGTCCCGCAAAGGGTGAAGAATACTGTTTACTAAATCGGCATACTAATAAATAAAACATTACTAATTTACTTGTAACAAAATGTTAATTAGGTTATTTATAACAAAATATGTAACACAAATTCATATTTCAAGAATTTTATAAATGTGTAACACCACTCAGGAATAATAATTTTTTTTATATCTAAATGTTTTGACAGAAAGTTAACATGTAACATCTGTTATTGCACATAGACTTTATGATTGTTTTCTAGTTGTTAATGGTACTTTCATGTAGATTATAATATTTAAATGTTTTGACAGAAAGCGAGTTTAGTGTAACATCTGTTATTGCACATAGACTGTATGATTGTTTTCTGTTGT
>NW_013666341.1:207612-216177 GCF_000517525.1 Limulus polyphemus | reverse complement strand
CATTTAAGTTGTTGACCATAAATCTCTGCATAGACAGTTCACTGTGGATTGAGGAATTTGAAATGAATTACTCCTTTGATGTCCCACCAAATGCAAAGCATCACTTTCTGCAGATGGAGTACAGGTTTTGGGGTTGGAAGTGTTTTTTGTCTGGGACTGAGCCATTGTTTTTGGCATTTAACATTCGCATAGAGAATCCAATTTTCATCACCGATTAGAATTCTGTCCAAAAATGGTTCACGCGTGTTACCTATCAGAAGAGAAGAAGCAACGTTCATACTTGGATACGATGATCATCGGAGAGTTCGTGAAGCACCCAAACACCTTCTTTATGGAGTTTCGAATATTTCTTGGATGTTTATGTGTTATTTAATGAGAGAAATGCAATTTCAGGGCCATTTCATGAGTGTGTTGCCTTGGGTTAGACTCAACAAGCGTCTTCAGAGCATCAATATCAATTGAAACATGTTGGCCCCTGCCATCACAGTTTTTAAGGTTAAAGTAACCTGAACGAAATTTGCTGAACCATTGTTGATACTTAAGAACATTAAAAACATTTCCATAAACTTCTTTGATATTCTTTGTGGCTACAGAGGCATTGTTTCCATTGTTGTATTCAAACAGCATTACATGTCGAATGTACGTCTTGTCGTGTGCCATCACTATAAGGGAGTAGAGTATATTAAACTTTACCCATTATATAGGCTACACTAACGGGATGTTTAGGTGTGACGCATTTTAGGGGGTGGTTAATGAAAGTGTTCCAAAATGCAACATTAATTTCTTGACAAACTAATATTTGGAGGAATTATCTTTTGCAGTCTTAGATTGAAACTTGTTTCGCGGGTTTTAACTTGTGCAAAAAAATTGAATTAAAAATGCATCAATATTCCATTACATAAATTTAGAAAAAAAAGTTTTTAGACATCATTCTGTTTTTCTAAGCAACATTTTTCACACTATAAGCCTTTGCAATCATGCTGTGCAACTGAACTGACGTGTTGGTAATCCACCTATTAAAAGCAACGAACTTGTCTGGGTGTGTTACTGCAGGTGCTACAGGTACTTAATTGACTATAGCTTACATTTCCTCATTGTTTGCTGTTTCCAGATTACAAGTTATTATATGTAGCATATTGAGAACAGTTACTCAAATGGCTTGGCAGGTATAAAATTATTTTCAATTTTCTTAGCAATATCAAACAATGAACAGTCACAATCTCATTGCGTACTCATCTCAAAATGTCTTTGTGGAAATAGACAAAATTGACCAATCCTCCCCAAAGAGGGTCATATGCCTACTGTAGAAACCAAGTGGCCTGCCTCTACTCCTTGGAGAGAAGTGTAACATATTGGTAAGAGATTGGATAAAGAAGGTCCGGCCAAACAGCAAAGTGATCAACCAGCTTTTTGTTTTGCTGGAATTATTGTTCATGGAAATGTACGTAACATAAAAAATAGCAAAAGTTAATTCGACGCGAATAGTAAATAATTTACAGTATTAAAGACACTCAAAAAGCATTAAAGGTTGAAAAACAAGATAGTGCTATTGTCCCATTTCAAACATAAATATTAGTTTTATCAAAAGAATTTAGGAAATACAGTAGAAAACTTCAGGCAGATTCTTTATGAACTTGTATGATTAAAGAACTGTTTGCAATGTTAAAAAAAAAAACACTATATTTAGATACTGACCAGTGTGAATCACACATTTTTTCCTATAGACTATGATAAGCAACAAACATTTTTCTTTCCCAAGAAACATCAATACTGCAAGTGATTTAAGTATCAGATTTTTCTTTAGCGTTTATTACAAAAGGAACAAATTTTGCTAGACTCAAACATCTGTTTAAAACTGGTTGATTTTTGTGATAAACAGAAAAAATATAAAATATACACAGAAATTGAATTTCCAAAACAAGCAAGGAGATGGAAAGTAAAACAATCTAAGTGAAATGATTAAGTAAGATCCTTACCTAATTCTTTCAGATTATTCAAGAACATGTGAGATTGTTCAGGAGGGATCCAGTTGGGATTGGTTAGCTAAAGAGCAGAAACAAAAAACATCTCATAATAACCTTTTACTGACAATAACATAAAAAACAAACAAACTCAAACTAGTTTTTTCATTGAATGTTTTTTGTTATCTCTGTGTTATACAGTAAAACACCATAAAGAGTGGTGTAGTGGTTTGTTTGTTTGCTAAATTTTGCTCAAAATTGCTCGAGGGCGATCAGTGGTAGTTATTCCTAACTTTGAAGAGATACATTAGAGAAAAAGGCAACTAGTCAACACCAACCACTGCCAAATTGTAGGCTACTATAATCAAATAGTGTGATTTAACTGTCACTCTTCTAACAAATTCAAGACCCTATAGTATGAAACCTCGAATCTACAGTCCAGCACACTAGTGATGTAATGGCAAAGGAAAGATGTAGGTAAACGAATCTTAACTGAGAGAAATTCTTCCCATTACTAAACATGCAAAAGTCATCTTATACATATATACCAAACTGGAAAATGCCCAAGACCTGCTTAACGTTTGAGAGCAGGTGTGAGTAAATGCTATAATCCCCAAAAGTATAAAAGTGCATATTACTAAGCATATAGCTGTAAAATAAATTTGTTAATTATTCTTCATAATTATCTGTTACAAGGTTAACAGATATGTGTCACTACTTAATGTAATGCTTCACTGAAGTGAGCATTTGTAATTCCAGCCTGTTTGAAGTATTTCTGGAATGTTTGAGTAACATCTACTGTTATCTTACACAAGTGAACTAAAATTTAAGTCTGTCAATCCAAACAGAATCCAGTTAAAGATCCACTACATAGCTATATCAGATGACAGCCCAAATTATATACGATTGTCAGAGTTTCTTCTGGTAAGGTCAATAAATTATAAGCAGTACAACTTTAGTTAGAAGAAACAAAGCTTTGTTTTGTTTTGAATTTCATGTAAAACTACACGAGGGCTGTCTGCAATAGCTGTTCCTAATTTAGCAGTGATAGACTAGAGGGAAATCAGCTAGTTAACACCACCCATCACCAACTCTTGAGCTACTTTTTTACCAATGAATAGTGGGATTGACTGTCATATTGTAATGCCCCCACAGCTGAAAGGGCGAGCACGTTCGGCAACAAGGATGTGAACTCGTAAACCACAGATTGTGAGTCGAGCACCCTAACCAGGAAACAAAGGATTTTATGAATTTGTAACTAGTCACTTCACAGATAGAAGGATAGAATAAATTTAGTCTTTTTTATCCCTCTAAGACATTTATGGTAAAAACAAAACTGGGAACTTTCCACTAACATGAATAACAACATAATCAATGGGTTCCAAAATATTCACAACAAATTCACAATCCAAAGTTTTTAACATTACTGTTTTATTTTACTAGTGTAAAAAAAAAAGAGACTCATCCAGTTATTGTTTCGATGTTAACTACAAACCACTGCAGATGGATAAAATTTGTATGCTACCCAAAATTAATCATTACCCACAACCTAAACCTCTTTCATACACCATCAAATTTGTGGTACACAAAGGTTATTTATGATTTTCTGAAGCTTGTTTAGTGCAAGTAAATTTATAAACAAGTTTGTTTATTCAGTTACATCAAAATTAAAAATTAATGTAGATGATTCATTTATATAACATCAAATGTTTTTATTTTATGATTTTTACCCTCATGATTAATGCACTATTGCCTATCCAGCAGTATAAAAAAATTAATAATATATCTGTTATGTTGCTTCATGAGAAACTAACTGAGAAATACAAATCTTAGTTTTCTATATCAAATAGTATGAAATGGATTTACAAGTGCTCATGTTAGCACTTATCCTCACCTTTCTTTATAAAAGGATGTTCAGTGGACTGTTTTAACCCTCACGTTATTATCTAAACTTATCATTATCAATAAACTGTATGAAATGGATTTACAAGTGGATTTAAATAGAATTTTATGGCATGCACTAAAAAAAGATAAGTTTCAGTAAACTTTTGTTGGTATAAATCACATGGTTCTTCAAATTTCCTTTTATATATATATATATAGTTAAAAGAAAGCTATATTATTTAAAGGTTGCACCTTGTGAAAGTCTACTTACGTTATATGTTGATGCAAAAAGTTAACTTTTAAATTATGAAGAGATTTCTTTAAATTAGAAGTGTAACACAACCTGTATTGGCAAAAAAAATATGACCAGAACTTACAGTAAAATGCATTAGTGACAGTTCTGTTTTTCCATTTTCTGCCTGCTCATACTGATTAGCCTGGGTTTGTCCATCACTCATCCACTGCAAAAAAATATTTGTATTTTCCACATGAAATTTGGAACTATAAAGATACTTTTAAAATCCTAACTTTGTGCTATTTCACAAACACTACTTAGAAAGGAATACCTTTCAGTATATTAGTCAACACAATAATAAAAAAACTACACATTCAAACCCAAATAAGTATACAAGTTGAAAGGACAACAGAAAGCTACAAACCTAAGCTCAAATAAGTATATATCAGTTGACAGGAAAACAAAACACCTACGCACCCAAACTGAAAACAGTTATACAACAGTCTACAAGATAATAAAAATAAATACATGCCCGAAGTGAAAATAATAAACTAAGACCATATTTCACTGGCATGTTGAAATATCTTAACCTAAAAAAAATATTGGGTAATGGTTTGTCCACAACAGACAAACAAAATGAGAAATACAATCTGACAATTTTTGTTTCTCTCTTTCTTCCACTGAATACCCAAAATATTAAAAAACATACAAGTCTTATTTTATTAGACTAAGCAGTGCTTCAGATTTGTAAACTGTATTACCAAATAGTATTGTTTGTTTTTACTTTACTACAGACTTACTTTTGAAAAAATTTTATCAAGTAAAAGTTTAGTTCTAGTTTCCCTCAATCTATTTATGTACAAAGTATGTATTCTTTAGTGTCCAGTGGTAAAAACAGTAAATGGTGCATTGTTATGAATCTAGAAGTGGAAGAAAATGTCTTAACTTATAATAGATATATGATGGCCCTGATCACACTCACTTGGCATATCTGTATGTTACTGTTTTTACCACTGGACACGGTGCATTGTTATGAATCTAGAAGTGGAAGAAAATGTCTTAACTTATAATAGATATATGATGGCCTTGATCACACTCACTTGGCATATTTGTATGCAGAGATGGATGAACCTATAAATAGCACAAGTTTCAAAAGATATTTTGAAAAAAACATATGAAAAACAATATATAAACACCTCTGCATTATTTTATAGAATACTGATTTACATCTTAATATTCAGGTCTTTACATTTATAAAAAGCAATGACCTATACAAATTTAAAAATAACTACAAGATAATAATCTATCATAACAAGGAAATGATATGTAGTCACACATTTTCATTTACTGGTAACATAAACATTACCTTCAAGTTGAGATCTGTAAAATAATTTAATTCAATGATACAACAAACGTACATAAGGATGTCCATGTCGTCGCACATCCATCTGTGCAAAGGAACAGACATCGCCAACCCCAACCACATCAACAGTAAAGTTTCTATAGAAGTCTACAATGTCCATGGCTCGATGTCTCAAGTAGAAACACAGAATAAACGGTGTAATGATAGGACTTAATAATTCTTCAATCAGGTAAGCCTACAGATACCATATGAAAAATAATATTACTTTTTTTTTAATGATAAATTACAATAAAACATAGTGTGTACATTTTTCATAATTTTTACTAACCTTACTGTTAACCTTCAAGTCACTGCTATGTAATATGAATACTTGAGCATGATAGCCCATCCTTATGGACATTTGATTCAGGTTATTTTCTTCATGTAAATAATTTCAAGCTGATCGACCACAAGAAGTCATTACAAGAACACATAATCACACAACATGTTTACTAAAATTTCAAATGTAAAGACCGTAAGGATAAATAATTAAAATCACTTAAACACTTTACAGCCAGATATCTCTTGTTTTTATGAGAGAAAATGACATCATTAAGTTTTTAAAATTATATCTGATCTCTACTCTTTTTTCAATTACAAAATAAGTTATAACAAACATTCAGATTTAGAATTTTGTTTTGATAATAAGTTCTATTAATATTTGTTTTGTTCAGCGAGCTGTCACTTCGAAAATAAATATGTGAAAAAAAAACCTGGTTCACAAAAATATATATCAAATAATATGAAATGTGAATGTGAAACACTGGCTTAAAGGGCAAGTAATAATAGGCAATATACGGGGTGTCAAAAACCCATGTGATCTATTACAAATTTAAACCACAAAAAGAACAATAACAGTTACCAACTTACAGTTCGTGGGGTGGATGAAGGGCACATCTATGTAGTTTTTTTTACACATATAATTTGCCATCAGTACACCTTCAAATGTGCTCTATTTGTGGCTCTCTAGATATCAAGACAATATTTAATTTTCATTCACATGTTAGTAATCATATTGAGCATCACAGTAGCTATTGCATTGGTGTTTAATTTATGTAGTGTCCCCAGATTGGTCACCTTTGTCCTGTAGACAATGTAGTTCACATAACCCCAAAGAAGCGAAGTCTAGTGAAACTGTTGTCAGTACCACTTCTTGATAGAATTCTTAACATGTGGGTCTTTTCTACACATTCTACAATATTGTCATTATACAGAAATAGCCAATTTCATCTCTACTAACCACATGACACACAGTCTTCTCTTGAAATGTCACCATGTTTCCTAATGACATTTTTAGTGACTATGCATGTATTATACAAGAAACTTCATCCATTACAAGCCACTAATTCACAGCTGTTATTGTCTTTTCATGGTTTCAGTTTGTGTTACATAATTTTCAGACATCCTGTGTTATCTTTACAAATGAAAAATTCATCATCCAGACAAAACCTTACATAGTGACTTTGTAGTTACTTATAGGCAATAAATCATCTTTACAAATGATGTAGATAAAATCTTATATAGTAACTTTAAAGCTAATCTTAGCTATTATACCATATTTACAAGTAAACCAATAATCCAGATAAAATCTTATATAGTGACTTTAAAGCTAATCTTAGCTATTATACCATATTTACAAGTAAACCAATAATCCAGATAAAATCTTATATAGTGATTTTTTTAGTTAATCACAGGAAACACCATCTTTCTACATAAAATAATACTCCAGATAATGTGTTTGTCTGTTGGATTTCCCTCAAAGCTACACAAAGGCTATCTGTGCTAACCATCCTTATTTTTTAAAAGACAAATTAGAGGGAAGACATATAAACAACACCAACCACTGCCAACTCTTGTGAGACTAAATAGTGGGATTTGACCATTACTTTTGTAATGCACCCAAGGCCCCAAAGTGCAAAGCATGATTTTTTTGTTGATGGTAACAGGACACAGATCCTTATCTCCAGTCCCACACAATAATCACTGGACTAATCGCAAGTGACTTTATAAATAACCATAGGCAATATACCATCTTTATAAATAAAAAAACCGATACTCTAGACAAAAACCTTATATTGTAAATTTACAGCTAATTCAGTATTAATTGAAAATATCTTCATACAAAACTATTACTTATAAAATACATATCATGAAATGAAACAATAGTTAGGTAATTATTACTAGTAGAACAGAAATGTTTCATCTGACAACAAACTTTAGACTTGAAATGAGACTGATTTCTACACTGAGGAAGAGGCTGTTTGTAAGATTTCAGTTAATATCAGAATTTACAGAATAAAAATTGAACTTGGTAAATAATGTGTGAAAATTACGTATATTAACATCACGTTAACACATTTATCATGGATTCAAAAGTTTTGACTGCTTAATAATAAACAACTTAAAAAATTACTGTAACTGGCTGACATTACTTAAAAACAGCAACTGATTTCTAAAGTTCAGTACTGAAAGACTCAAGTTTCAACCATGTTCTAAAACTGTCAATATCAAATCAATAGTATTTTACATATTTTTTATGAGTATCTTAGATAAAAATCCATGTTTTATTCATTACAAAATGTAACACAATTCAAGAATATTATTAAGATATTAACTAAAATGCACTTTTCTTTTTTAGCAAAAATGTATTAAAATATTTGAGTAACACAATAATCGTCCTTCAATTCAACAAAAACAAACCTCAAATCTGAATTATATCCTTAAAAAGTATTCAAATATTCATGTAAAAAACAGTTTAAAATACACTTTTGTAACCACATACAGCTATAGAATTTAATAATGGCTGGAGACGGCTTGAATGGGTCTCCAGCCATTATTAGTCTCAAAGTGGGTTCCTAGTCACCGAATTTGAAGCTATAGAGTTTATTATACATAAGTAAATAACATACTGCTTTGTACTGAAACAGTTGGGCAAACTCATCCCGGACCTTGTACATGTGTGCACGACCTTTCCAGTGGTCAGGTATGTAGTGAATGTGGGCCAGAATGTTTAACATTAGCTTCTCAGGACACCAAACTAAGTGCTGAAACACAATAATAAGTTAAGATCACTTTATATATAT
>NW_013666341.1:202600-206612 GCF_000517525.1 Limulus polyphemus | reverse complement strand
TAATAATAGTATATATATATATATATATATATATATATCAAGAAGAATTACAAAGTGATGATACAAGGAAAACAGGAAAAGGGTCTGAAGAAGACAAGCATGCTACTTATATAACTTTCTTAAGTTTGATGAGAAGCAGTAGTTACAAAGAATAAAATTCAAGAAAGGAATAATTCAAGAGACAGTAAAAGCAGATATTTATATAAAGTCAAATACAAGTATGTGATATCAAAAGAAAAGTTTGTTTAATAGCTCCAAAAACAAATGTAAAGTACATCTAATGATGTAAACAGGCTTGAAATTCGTGTATGCCAACTTCGAAGTGTGATTTGAGAACCCAGCTGTTACAAGACTTAAAAAAAAAAGAAATAATACAATTTTATTTTCTCACAACAGCAATGGAAAAATTTTTTATTACTAATAGTTATTTTATAGTTTATAAACACAAATTTAACAGACAGAAAAAAAAAGTGATTCTCAAGAAGACTGACAAACAATAGAACAGGACTGAGAATTTATTTAAGTTTTCCTTTCTTTTGTTTACACAGACAACATAGAGGATGGGGATCCTATATTATATGAAAAATTCTGTTACTCTAAGTTGATGATTAACCTTATAAATGCAGGATCAGTGCACTGGACCAAGTCCATGTCTATGAAACTGTACATACTACGAAATTATTAAGTGCATGTTCTTGAAATCTGTCAACATTAGAACATTATAAGTCTGCTGTGCATAAAAAAATCAGATTTTTCAATATTTCTACTAAAGATTTGTCTGTAAATTTTCAACGCCTTTACTGAGTATTTAATTTTATGATTTAATTGCATTATTTTGTACTCATTTGAGTAATAATCCTTGCATCCCCGAAGCAATAAATCAGTGGGTGCTATTAGCTGCTTGCAATATGCATTTTAGAACACAAAAAATATCACTTACTAGAGCACAATGTCCCAAAACTAATATAATTTATTCTGCTTTCTAATTAAGCAACAAATAGTTTAAAAATTCCATTAGCCATTCAAAGTAGTACAATTACATTCATAGAATAGGTACTCTTCTACATAAATCTGCCTGTCATTGTTTCAATTTTCCAACCTAGTTTATTCTTTCATTGGATTTTTACATTTCTCATATCTTCTTACTTTGCTGACATCAATAAATTTGTAATACCCACCCTCTGACTTTTAAGATTGTTTTGCTAATTATCTTTACATGGCTGATGGACATGATTTAACCAATAGAATAAACAAATAAACAAAGTGATACAAAATGTATGAACCTGTGCTGAAAGGATTAAAGGACTAGCTTTATGAAGTAATATCAGTAAAAATACTGAAAAAAAAAATATTCTTCAGAAGAATCATGAATTGTCTAGAATTTTAATTTTTCATTAAATTTTTTTTTAATCAGAAATGTGGCATTCTTTGCTGGGTCAATTTTAGCAGTTCTAATTGGCTTAACTGTCTATGATGAAGATGTGCTAACTGTGGAACATGTCCTCACAGCTATTACCATCTTAGGAATGCTTGTTGCTGCTTGCCGTGTCTTTATCCCCGATGAGGTAAGAACTTAAAATAATTCAACAGAAATCTAAGCACACTAATACTTTATCATTAATCTTAATGATGAAGTGAAAAGGTTATTATCTCTAGTTTTATATAAATATAATAGATATTAACTCATTCACTACAGCTAGGTTGAAGTGCTGTTCATGACCTTTTGCAGTGTTACATTAAAAATTAATTAAACAAGTTTCTTTTAAGTGTATGCCAATAAACGTGGCATAACATGCAGCTTATAATTCAAATTCTAATATAAAATTTTAACTTTTAATTTCAAAAAGATACATCAACAAAGTTTCATTTTTCTGTGTCATTTGATTGTCTGAACTCTGATTTCTCCACTTTAAAATTTTTTTAACTTCAAAAATAGGTTGCTGCAGTTTCCAATCAGTTAGACAAATTAAACATAATAACAAGCTGGAATCCTAAATTTGCACCTTTTTGAATTTTGCGCAAAGCTACACTAGGGCTATCTGTGCTAGCCGTCTCTAATTTAGCAGTGTAAGACTAGAGGGAGGGCAGCTAGTCATCACCACCCACCGCCAACTCTTGGGCTACTCTTTTACCAACGAATAGTGTGATTGACTGTCACATTATAACGCCCCCACGGCTGAAAGGGCGAGCATGTTTGGTGTGATGGGGATTCGAACCCGCAACCCTCAGATTGCGAGTCGAGTGCCTTAACCACCTGGCCATGCCGGGCCTGTATAACTTTGACTGGAGAAGAATATATATGCAAAAAACATACGGTAACTCGTGTTCCTCACAAAACCTCGTACGATTTTGTTATCATTCAAATGTATTTTTTACACAAGGAATGACATTATTTTAATTACGTCCTTTTAATAACAATGATATTTATCTATAATAGTTAGTTGCACTCAAACTGTTTAAGTAGTTCGAATTCAAGGTGATTTTCATTTTAAGTATAAAAATACTTTTCTTTATCTTATAGTTTCATTTGTATAACCTCCTAAAACTCTTTTAAGGTAAAAGTTTATATTATATTTTTCATTTTCTATACCATATCACTAACTCTAGCTATTATCATGTACAATGCGACGAAATAATTAAAATTAGGAAATAGAAAAAAATACATCCCTTTTTAATTTTTTGTAGAATATCTTTAAAGATTTTCTTTTTGTTAATTTTGTAATTTCAGGTCTTTTCCTTCTCACATACAGTTAATTTGTAATGTTTTATTTTCCTTTCTTGGCCTTTACCACATATTATTCATCTTGACACAAGTCAACAGTGCCCATAAGGCATATTACAGTTTATTTGGGAGACATGTGCAACCCTTCAGCATAATTTACATTCAGTGCATATTATCATAAGCCTTGAGAACGGACACAAAGTGTGATGTATATTTAAACAATGTTTAAACCTTTTAATTATGCATTTTAAAACATACCTAATACACAATTAACTAAAATATAATAGTAAAACCGAAATACAATTTAAACTGTATCTCTTACTATAATACATTGAGGTAAGAAATAACTGTAAGTGCTATAATTGATCAAACAGCCAACAATACTACAGTCAATTACATGAAATCTGTGATGACAACTGCAAGCCAATTTCAAAATATCTGTTGTTAGATCATAGTGTAAAATGAGCTATTTCTAATGAGTATACCCATGTGTATGTAACATCTACATGTAGGCTATAAAGCACAAACAAATCTGGTGAAGATGGGTGTGGCAAGTGTCAGGGGTTGAGAAAATTTATTACTTGTTTCAACTGCATTCATTCAGAGAACTTTGAAATGAACGAGTCAAAATGTTATGTAAGCATTTTATTGTCCAGAAGTACCTCTAAACAACTACCATTGTATTATTGAAGATACAGAGGGCCAAAGTAGAAAATTTTCATAGCTTGTTGGCCATGTGACAATACACCTGAAGATTTAAGTACTTTTCTAAATGTTTATTTTGAAATAAAGGACTTAAAACTTGGATAAAATAAAACTTTGAATCATAACATACATTATAATAATAAGTTCATTCACATACATTGATAGTAAAGGCGTTTAATTAAATTTTTAATACAATACAGTGACTTGTACAGAAAAGTGTTTAACCCTTTCAAGATGGGTCATGGATGAAAGGCCATGTCATCTTGTTTGTTGACTCGCATTCAAAATTTTTATTGAACTACTATTTCATCAATTTATGTCAATAACTTTGGTATCAAACTGTAGATTATACTTCATATTTTATTACTATATATCACTCAATTTCTTTATTCAAAAGTAAATATTAAAAACAGGTAAACATAATTTTTTTTGTGTATCACGTGGTATGCTGAATGCAGCACTGGTTCAAATTAGATGTTTGTGAAGTCAAAATACTAAGTCTAGTTTCGTACAAATTATAAACTCAAATTACCAATACTGACAAGCTAGAGTATAAAATAAGAGCCTCGTATCTTTTCAATTTGC
>NW_013666341.1:200564-201926 GCF_000517525.1 Limulus polyphemus | reverse complement strand
GTTCACTGATAATCTGCCAAATTTTGTTAACATCCACTCACTAATTTAAAACTTATAGCATGAAAACTATAACAAGCACAAAATGGTTATGAGGTCGGTCCCAGGGACCGAGCCCGTGCTGAAAGAGTTAATACTTGTAGGTAGATAAATTTTTACTACTTCACATTTAATCTTCAGAAGGTAACAAGAGAAGAGTATTTTGGAGAAACGGAACGTAAATAAACTTTCAGTACTAAGTGTCTTTGTAAGCCTTTTGTTGTAAACACAAATTTTTAGGATGGTAATTTCCTTCTCTGTAAACTTAGTACAGTTATACTTATCAGTGTAACTACTTGTAATCAGCTAAACTCTTAAGAATTTCTTTTTCAGATGATCCCATCATCTCTAGACCCCAACACACTCCAGTATGGTACACTAGTGTCTCACCTCTCTGCCCAGATGTCTCAATTGCAGCTAGCAAACACTTCTGTGAGAATTTTTCTGATTTTTTTAAGCTGAAAGGGGCTGAGACATTATGAAATCAGTACACAGTAGGTTATTTTAGTTATTCTAAGAAACCTGGAATATTCCAATTTTTACAGGTCATTCAAAGTAATGAAAAGCCACAGAGATAAAATATTAGGAATGTTGTATTTCAAAACTAGCTTTTAACTTGATATATCAAGTGGAAATTAATGGTTAATATAAATATATTCTATTGAAATTATATTGTTGTTTTTAATAAACAAAGTTCAGAAATGGACTTTATTATTTAATGCTAATGCTAGCATTATAAAGATTTCACATATGAAATTTCTGATGCATAAAAGTATTTTTAATCTTAAAATGAATAATACTTTGCATGATAGATAGACAACATGCAAAAAGAAAAAAATGACATGAGAAAAACATTGCTTTATAAGCCTTAAGAAAAATATCTGATATTTTGCGTATGAAAGCATTGTAATATTTACTGTTACTCTGCCAAATTTTAACATTCGCTTATTAATTTAAAAGTTATAGCATGAAAATAATAACAAGCACAAAAGGGTTACGAGGTTAGTCTGAGGGACCGAGCCAGTGCTGAAAGAGTTGAAGGGGCTCCTGTTGAGAAAGGTTAACTAGTTACATAATTTATCCTGTTTTAAAAAGTGAAAGTGATCCTTTAATCACTAACATGCACAGCTCTATTTATTAAAAGGTAAACATTAAAGTTATCATGAAAATGGCCCATTATAATAAGTTTCTTTTTTAATTTTTTACAAACAGTGTATATTAACAATAAAATCAATGAAAATATAGGGAACTTAAGATGAATGACATGATGAACAAATTAGTTTCTTTGCATAATCTAGAATAAAATAATCCTACTGTTTTAGTGAT
>NW_013666341.1:193030-200012 GCF_000517525.1 Limulus polyphemus | reverse complement strand
ATTATAATGTCCCCAAAGTTAATAGGTGCTTGATGCTAATTATTCCAAACTATAACTGAGTATCAAATTTATGTCCCTCGTGGTTATTTTTACCTAAAGTAAAACAAAAAAAAAAGTGATAACTGTAAAAGCTGTAAAAAAAAAAAGGTATGGCCAAAAAGAGACAGAATTGCCAAAGAAAGATGTGAAATCAAAGATTGCAGCCACAATGAGAAAATATTGATGATAAAATTTTATGCAAATTTCTGTGAATAAGCATTCAAAATTTTTTGAGTATGCATATCCACTACAAGAAATCACATGGGTTGCCGTTTTATGTTTAGCTACATACCAACAAAAAACAGCAAACAATGTGATTTCTTGTTGTAGATGTGCATACTCAACAAATTTTGTAAAATTTTCAAATCGTAGTCACAATTGTTTGCATAATATTTTCTCATTTTGGCCGCATCTTTTTTTTTTACAGCTTTTACAGTTATCACTCTTTTTGTTATACTTTAGGTAAAAATAACCACGAGGGACATAAATTTGATACTCAGTTATAGTTTGGAATAATTAGCATCAAGCACCTATTAACTTTGGAGACATTATAATTGCATGTGGGTTTCTTTAATACTTCAACAACTTTGAATTCATATTTTTCAGTTGCTTTATTTTTGTCCACACCTTTTCCAGCCAAGTTGTTTTTCAATAGATATCATGTTCCTTGTATAGTTTGACATTTATTAGTTTGAAGTCTGATACAAAGTAGTACGCCAAAATCATGTGAAATTTGTACACAATGGCGGTTTTGGGCTCATACTTTCTGCATTTTGTGTCAGATTTAAAAAAAATTAAAAACAGTCTACTTTTATGAATACCCTAATGTGTGATGGAAATTGCAGAATGTTTGAATTAGCCTATTTTTCTCTTGTACAAGATTTTTAGCTTACTTTTTCCTCATATCTCTGAGAACACTTGAGCTACTATAACCATGAGAACATACATGCCAGCTATGTATCAAATTAGAAACCAATCGATTAATGGGAAATTTGTGTCATTTCACTGGTGCAAAGAAGAAGTACAATAAAACAGAGAATTTCAGGCTAAGCATGGCCTGTTGTAAAATGATAAGGGTTAAAGCAATTTCTTTAAAATGGGGTTTGTAAGGTAAGAAGATCTGGTAGACCTACCATACAAAAAATGGGGTGAGTTTTGTTTAACAGGGGCGATTATACTGATAGTTGAAAAACTCAAAGTTTTTATTCCTATTAATAACACACTGGCATGCAGTTTAGTTTTTTGTTGGTTGCACAACACACTATCACGTGTCTTGATATATATACTAACATTATTAAAGTATTTTACGTAAAGTACTCAGTCATACCTTGCATTTAACTCGTGATCTAATTCATTGAAGTGTCGTAAGTATAACCTTCCATAATGTGACCATCGACGAGCTCCCAAAACACTGGGGTCATGCTTAATGACTTCAGCATAGTTGAAGAAAGAATACAGCACTTGCCATAGTAGCACAATAGGACAGAGAAGAAAGTTGGCTAATCCAATCCATAATATATGCTTGGACAGCCTGTTTCAAAGAGAAATACATGACAGTAAATTATGTCTCTGGTTTGATTAAAATCCAAATACGATTAAAGACAGCAGCATAATACATTTTTTAAATTAACTACTGCTACATTTAACTGTCTGCTTTTTATTTCAATTTATAACTCTAACTTTTGTTATTCATTTTTACTTAAAATTTTAGTGTTTTACTTCCACATAAATGGAAGTATATTTTCACATTTAGGTCAACAAAGCATGCATATTTACCCACTTTCACTAATTTGAGACTGAAAGGTTTGAGTGATGTAAATTATTTTTCATTCAAATGTTAACTAATAGGTGAGTTTAACTTATTTGTATCTCATAGATTATTAGTTCTCAGAGAGAAGTAACATACACGTGTAAACCTCCATTGTACTACAAGGCTAAAAATAATACACTTTTTGCAACATGTAAAAATTTCTCAATATGATGCTTGTACAAAAAAAAGCAACCAGCTGACCTTGTTAAAAACAGAATCCTCTTTTAATTTCATACAATATTTAATACAACAGCTTGTTATTCTAACTTAATTACATAAAAACCAAGTTAAATAAAAGATTTGCTTCTAATTTTACTCACTTCTTTGCAACCTCTTTTCGTTTTCCAACTTTTTTGAAATCTTCTTTCAAATGCCAGCTATTTTCAAATGGAGCCCATGGTCCCCCTTTTGAAAAGATGTAAAAAAATTAAGAATAAAAAATAAAAAATCCAAGTTGTTATTACATAACATCTAGCTATTGTGACACTACAACTTGTAATGATCATGTTTACAAAATAATTACCTATGCAACAGTGAGAAATAGGTTTATTTCAAGATAAAGATATTAAAAATAGTCTTATTTATTTTGATATAAAGATCAACTACAAAATAAACAGCCACTTGAAAACTAGGATGTGAACATTTAGGAGTATCTAACAGAACCAACCGTCCACTAATTAAACCCAGCCACTAATCCATTTGTTCATACGCTGAAACCAGGGTTCACAATATTTCATTTAACAAATTTCTCAGTCATTACTACAAGATCTTCAGGTCTTGAACTCTATACGAAAGAAATTTTATTCAGAACTAAAGATCGCCCTACACTTAATCACTTACAAACCTCTTTAGATCTAAAATTATTCTAAGTTTACACACTTAAAACTCAACTGTTTTGCAATATATCTATAACCTTTTCGTTTTATTCTTCTCTTTACTACCTTACTTAATAACTAAGTTAACTATTGGTTAACAATAGTATAGTTTTAGTTAATAAATATCTTTGTAGCACAATTTTTATATTTCGCTGAAGATCGAATAAGTGTATTCTGAAACATTTGAACATTGAAAATAAAATGTTTTGTCAACCATCTTCATCGTCATTGGTAGTTTGTGATATTACAATTCAATAAGACTAATGATTTGTTTTAGAAATCTTTCTGAACTGATCCTACAATACAAATAAAATAAAATTCGTGGCAGGAATTTAGGTTTAAAAATTATTGAGGTCTCTTTCTGGGGCCTAAAAGATAACCCAGGGTGGTCAGAAACTTTTGTTTCTCTTCACTCCACACGTCGAGAGATTACGTGCCAAATGAATTTGTAATGAGCCACTGGGATTAGATTAGATATAAGAATTTAGAGAGAAATTTTGATTGGGCGTGTGGAAAGCCATGGAGAGACCATCATTTTGCAGTTGGTGTGGAACATGTGAATAACGCAGTTATTGTAACGGAAGGAGCAGGGAGATGCAGACTAAGTAATTGCAATTTTATTTTTAGAGATTGCATAGAAGAAATTATATTGAAGTTAAGAGTTAAGGAGATTTTATAGAATGTTTTATAATAAACTATGACTATTAAGTCGTCAAGAAATGCAACACACACACAGTTTAGATTGAAACATTATTTATTTAAAGCTGTACTATGAAAGCCTCTTCAGCAGTGGTGTGCAGTGCATGATATGTGCAGTTGAGATTCTAATACATTTCTTTTTATTAGAAACTTGTAATATAAGGTCAGTAAAGAAACATCTGTAAAATATTACCATCATTCTTATTGTAATGTAATGTAAAAAAACTACCCAATAAAAGATCACGTCTCACCAATCTTAAGGTGTTATATATAAAATAACAGTTGTTGACAATGCTTGTTATCATCTCCTTCTATTGACCTTTAGATGATGTTTGAGGCTTCAGACTTGAAGAAGTTCTTTGAATGAAGCACAAAATAAAGAGCAGAAAAAAAAAGTCCATGAGCAACATTGTCAACAAGTAGCATTATTAGTCAATTGAAGAAATGTCTTTCTCTCATGTTGTTACAAGTTGTCTCCAAAGGTAAATGACACCCATTAAAAGTTCTAACAATGTCAAATGTGACTGGAATGAATTTTATCACTTTAATTTTTGAATGTCACATTTCATAGAAAATTACTGGACATCACAAGCTGTGTAAAGGTACATAAAGCATTAAATGTATATTTCACAACAAAATATTTACTTTAAATTCCAATACAAAAGTGCCCAAAATAAATTATCATTATAAATCAAGCATCTTGCTAATGGAAGGCAATGGTTGAAAACGATGAAAAACAATAGATTTAATGTCTAATTCAACCTAAATACACACAACAACAGATAATTGTGGTGTATGACAATATCATCAAGTCAGGCAGTAATTTTGTACTTCAGCAGGGATGGCAATAAATTTTAAGATTATAGTTATAAAATGTAATACATGAAATTATTTTAGGTGGGTCAAGTAAAATTAATCCTCTCGCTAAGGGTAGGTGCATGTCGTGACCTTTTTGAGAATTACATTCAAAGTTTAATTAAACTACTTTATTGTCACTGTATACGAATAAACTTGGCATTAAAACATAGTTAATGTCAGGTTTTAATGTATGGGCCAGATTCTTTACAGTAGGTATACGAGACTTGTTGGTGATAAATTTCAACAATAAACAAACAGCACACAGTCCACTTGTTTTGAAATAATATATTAAAACAAGTCATATGTATATACAAATGTCCATTACATTTTTGGTTATGACAGTTGTATCTGGAGCTTTAAGTAATTGTTTATTTTTTGTCAAAGTCCATACAAGCTGGTTCAGTTACTTTAGAACAGAATTTGAAAAGACAAATTATTCCCCTGCTCTGTTATTACAAAACAGACTGTGATAATTTCACTTTAAAATCACCAATATAATTGTTGGTTACCATAGTTGTATAGAAAGCTTTAAATAAGTGTCTCTTTTTCCGTTAAAGTCCACACAGGCTAGTTCAATTCCTTTAAAACACAATTGACAAGACAAGTTATTTCTTCTCTACTCTGTTATTACAATACAATCTGTAATAATTTCACTTTAAAAACCAACACTATATATTATTTATGGCTAAACTAACAATCATGCAGTCTTGATCTCCCTAACTCTATCAAACTACATTTTGGATGTGTTTTTATACCCCAACAGAGGCCTAGAACATTCCACACACACTACGAGACATTGTGATTCAATAATACTCAATTAAAACAATGAGAAAAACTTAGAAGGTTCTAGCAACATGAAGCAATAATATAATGATCACCAATTTATAACTAGTGAACTACACAATGTAAGATTCGTAAATAGTTATGTAAACAAACTTGCAATAAACTACTGCTTCTAAAAATAACTATGTTTAACACTCTCCCTACATAGCTAACTAAATCATAACTCTTGCATTAACTTAAACTGAAACAGTCATGTATATCTAACATTTGGTGAATCAAGTTTTAATTGTAACATTATGTATGTTTTTAAAAATCCTTAATCTCTCCTAGTGTGAAAATTGTGACATTTGCTCTCAAGGTCTTCCCTCTCCTCTGATTTAGTTAACACCCCTCTAAGAAGTACAGAATATAATGTAAATTACACCTTATAATATATGTATTACTAAAGCAAAGAATAATTTTTATAGTCTTCAACCTTATTTGTTTACAGAGCCATAAACTAGAAAATCAGACCTACTTGCCGTGCCTACCTGTCACATCCTCTCTTTCATCCTCTGACATTTTATGCTATATTACTTATAACCAAAAGAAAGCCAAAGTTTTAGTATATCAAATTACGTATTATATTACACAGTTTTCTGTACATAGTATTATCTACTTCATTTACAGTTAGAAATTTTCTCTCACAGTATTCGCACCAACAAGCTTAGCTAAATTTGTAAAGGCTCTTACCAAACAGTTAGAAAACCAGATAAATTATGACAGTTATAGGACATTGTTTGCTTCATGTATGTTATTATTCTGTGTTCTTAGGTGCATTATTTAATTAAATAAAAATTATTTAGTATACTAGTACCATTAGTATAAAAAAGTAGGCTTAACTTTCATTGACAGCCGACAGCAAAAAAACACACAAAAGGACAAAGGAAAATGGTAAATTCGTACAACTATTGTTGAGCAAAGTAAAATTTATAGTATTTTTTTGTAACTCAGTGTCACAACAGCATTTCTATTACCAAAAGTTTAGAAATTTTTTATATACTTACAAAACAATATCATTTCTAAGTTGTACTTAAGTCCTTTGGTAAGGAATACTCTGAAAAGAAAAGTTAAATCTACATTAATTACATTATTGAATTACTGATCTTCTGGGCTGGGGACAAAATTCTATAAAGGGATACTTGCAGATTTTTAGAACGATTCACATATCTCAATTCAGCGATGTGTCTCTCAGATGCAATCTTTGGTGTGAAGGGAGACATGTTTAGTTCACATAAATCTAGTCCTAACAAACCTCGACCATTCAACAGTGTAATGCTACCAGGATAGACTTATGGCTACTTGAACTGTTTTTTTTTTTGCATCTCAGCAGACCACAAATGGATCTATACAATATGCTGCTGCTTCATTTCTGTAATTATGCAACCTTTCCACAGACCATAGGTTGAGAATTGCTGTGATCTTAATCTTTTCTGAAGATGCTTCTAACAGTGGAATTTGTGGTGATTAATGGACAGAAGATCATTATTATGGACATCAGAATGAGCATGACTGACAAGGTAGTTCCAAGACCAACAAGAGACCTAAAACAGTTCTTAAAGTGCAGTTATATTTCAGTACAAACAGTGCCTTTTTTACATTTTTACATCTAAGAAAAGGAAAATGCTTTTACTTCCTCCAAAAAGGTAAAATAACATTTATATCATTAAATGTAAGAATTATTTCTTCTTACTATTCTTATAATATCCTTGATTTGCCTAACACATTTCTTATATTTGAGAATCATCATTCTACACTCAATACTTATGTAAATCAAAACACCACAACAGTAAAACTGAATAAAATTTGTAAAACATGATAAAAAAAAAGAAAGATCAGAAACTACTTGCATTTCAGAGAAACACTTTGGACTTTCACA
>NW_013666341.1:166258-192915 GCF_000517525.1 Limulus polyphemus | reverse complement strand
AACTAAACTTGTAAATATTCTACTAGTATTATATTTATTATAATACTAGACAGTTAGTCAAACAATATTAACGTATGTAAGAACCAAGGGTTGCTACTAACTTGAAATATTCCACTGTATTATATTTATTTATATATAGCAGTTGTCAAACATATTACGTATGTAAGCCAGGGTTGCTACTAACTTGAAATATTCCACTGTATTATATTTATTTATATATAGCAGTTGTCCATCTGTTTGTCTACTGTCATAAAATCATAAGTTCATATAAGGAAATGGCTCAAACAACTTTGACAAAATTTGGAAGATAAACTCGAGTAGATTACCAAAGATTGACTTTACATGAAGCTAATGCCAAATGCAAGTAATGTCTTTAGTAGCACAGATTTTTTATTGATTGTTTGTAATCATTAGACACGTATGATAAATGATACACACACACACACACCACCCTTTCATCCTTGTGCAGCCAACAAAATAAGTGCTGCATCAGGTGCAAGTATATTTGCTAGTAAGGCATATTACTATAATATTGTGGTATGCAGGCATACCATAAATTTTCTACCTTCTCATTATAATGTAAACATTATAAAATTGTGGTATGCAGGCATACAATACATTTTCTACCTTCTCATTATAATGTAAACATTTTAATATTGTAGTATGCAGGCACACCATACATTTTCTAACTTCTCATTATAATGTAAACATTCTAAAAATGTGTTTGTTTATTTTAAGTCTGTGCTGATTTCACATAATATGTGGTCCAGAAAGCCATTAAGATCATTTCATTCTACCTGTTCTGCCTATGGAGATTTTTTTCTTTTGGAGGGTTGCTATAATGCTGCTCTTTGTGAAGTGTCCTTCAATGGTAGATCAGATAATATCTAGAGGTTATGGCCTCACCTTGGCTGAATGGGAATGACCAGTCACATGGGGAGTGATAGTCATTATGGGTAAATCTGATGCTTACTGTTAAGTGAGAAGTGTAAGATCTAAACAGTCTACATGGGATCTCTGGTTCATAATAAGGCATCTCAAGGGAAGAAAATCAGTTAATTGATTCACAAGTCCAGTGGCAAATGAAATCATGTATACTGTGTTTTTGTCTTTGTTAATAAAATAAAATTGTTTTCATTTTGCATTAAACATCATGTAATTTTCTTTATACTCAGGCAGATTAGTTAAATTCAGTATCAATATGTGATCTATCTTGTCAATTCTCCTCTTATAAAGCCAAACTACTTAATACCCTTTGCGTAAATCAGTTTAACCTGAGAATATTACAATATTATAATGCAGCCTTGAGCAAAGTCTGTTAGTGGTAAAGAGAATTATTGCAATGCATCCAAGTTTAGTAAATGGTGTTTGGTAACGAATGGGTGTAGATAAAAATCATAACACCAGTTCCAATTTATGCATACTCTTTTCTGTGGCCATAACTACTTATCGTAGTCAAAAAAGCTGTATTTTAAGAGACAACCCTCTAAGACCAGATCTAAGAATATATAAACAAAATAAAAGGGATGTATCTAATATTCACGCACTTACATGTTAATTTTAATATACTTACACTTCTCCAAGAACAGGTAAGTTAAATTTGAGTGGCAGGAGATCTTTGTTCATCATAGAAATCATATAATTCTTGAATCTTAGAATTCTATGATAAATATCTAAAAAAAAAAAAAAGAAACTCGATTACTCCCTTTACTTTCTTAATCCCACAAAAACATTTTCACACAAATCATATTTCATGAAAACATAAGAGGACAAAGCTATATTAAAATAAAAAATCTTACATTATTAATTTGCATGTACAAAAGTTAATATTTTCTAACACTGAAAATGTATTTGTGATAGGTACTTACCTCCCTCACCCAAAGCTATCTCGACCTTGATTTGCCCTCTAAGCATTGCTAAAATTTAACAGCACACCAGTCTATTATACCCCTTCATTTCTGCACCATTGCAGCAACATGTGATGATCATGTGACTTCCCTCCGCCAATTATACTGCACCATCTATACTAGAACAGGTAGTTCCCTCTACCATTGTAGCACAATTCTCACTTTCGAGAATTGGCAGATACAAACCAGAAACACTGGCAAATCAGTGGGGAGGAAGAGTAGGAAGTGGGTGAGAAGAGGTAAGGACGTATTATAAATACATTTTTAGTTTTAGAGAATGTTAACTTCCAAAATGGTACTACTTCTTCTCATCCAAAAAAAGAATCCAACATTGTAAAGGTGTAGGGGGCTGGTGAAGGCCAAAAGTTAAACAAAAATAAAGTAATTAACAAACTCCAAACAAAAGTTTAAACTAATGTAACCTAGATTGTAAAAGAAGTATAAAATCTAAGTTGCCCAACACTGAGCAAAGAAGATATGAATGATCCTAAATTATCAAGTGCAGAAGTTACATCCATCCACACTAGCTTAGATAAGTATACCTATGGGGAGTGAGAAAAAACGCTTAAAAAGTTACCCCATATCTCATGGAAAAAAAGAACAATAACTAACCCAGTAGACTATGTGGAGGCATGATATCAGGTGGAAAGTGCCATGAAAAGACAATTTCAACACAGTAGTTATATTCCTCTGCACAAAAACGAATGTACAACAAGAACTCCCTGTGAACTGAAGCCTGTGCTTACCCAGCAGACACTGTTGACCCTGAGACCTGGAGGTAGTGTCAGAACCATTGTCTACTTATGGCAGGAATTTCATCATTCACCATATTAAATCTTAATTTCATAAGAACAAAGTAGAATTCAGAAAACAGAAACATTTTTAAAACAAATGAGTAGAAACAATGGAAATGAAACACAAGAAATCAAAACTTCAAGTTGAAACTGATATAACCTTGTGATCAAGCACAATCAAAATTTTGTAGTCACACGGAGAATGAGTTAAAACACATGTTTAGACACAACAATGCCAATCGAGAATGTGAGGATTGTGCTACAATGGCAGAGGAAGCTACCTGCACTAGTATAGATGCCGTAGTATGATTGGTGGAGGGTACTCACATATTGCTGCAATGGTGCAAAAATGATGGAGAATAATAGACTAGTGCACTGCTGAAAACTTTAGCAATGCTTAGAGGGCAAATCAAGGTTGAGATAGCTTTGGGTGAAAGGAGGTAGTACCTTTTTGGAAATGTTCTCTATATTATTATTCTATGGTTAGAAAGTAAATGTGGGTAAAAAAGTGAAAGAATAATTTTTATCTGACACAATTATTAGCTTTATCTTATTTGATACATATTGTTTATAAGCTGATCATTTATATTTATGGCAAAGCTACTAAAGTTATCTGCCCCCATCTTTTATTTTAAACTACTGACCAGAGGGAAGGCAGTCAGTTGGTAACACTCCACTATCAACACTAAGAGATTCACTGTCACTCTTATAATGCATCTACAGATTTTGTGGTATCACACAGATTCAAAACTGGCATGCCATCTCCACAATCCAGAGCACTATATACAGGGTTAACCCGCACCCCTAAGCTATATAAAAATTAACTTGTACTCATAAAGTGATAGGGACAGGTTTGCAAGAGGTACATTTTGTTAGAGTATGTTAATATCTAAATATATATATATATATATATATATAAAGTAATATGTTCATACACTAAAGGAGTGATTAGATACATTATTCAATAGAAATTGAATAACACTAAAAATAATTTAGTCCAAAAAAGAAAAAAAAGGTGTCTGAGCTAATAGGGTTTTAGGAAGTGGAAGATTTGGAATGATTGGTCAACTAGACAGAGTTAAAGGGCAATGAAACAATAAAATTAAGTATAAACAGATGTAGACTATTATAAGCCTTAAGCTATTTAGGATAAACAACTGTAGTTTACTGTTACAATCTGCAATCATTCTAGGAAAAAAGAGGAAGTTTAAATTTACTTCATATTTTTTTATGGTGGTTACAGAAAGTTAAATCTGTGTCTTGTTTCTTAATATATAAAACATTATATTTACAATAAATTGATAATGACAGTTTTGATTATTATAAAAAAAGACTTACACAGACATCTTACTTTGTAATGGTATCAATATGTCTTTTTATATTTAATTATTACCTAATTCAGAAAGTTCACTCTTATGTATGCACATCTGTTGTTCAGTCTGTACTTCCAAAAGCTTCTGCTGGACCTCATGCCATGTCATGCTGTCCAATTCCTCCTACAAAATTATGTAACAGCTGAATTTTTCATATACAAACATCATTTACTGAATAACTAATATTTGTAAGGTAATTTTTAAACATTTTAGTACACTTTACAAAAATACATGACTTACTACATAAATACACACACACATACAAAATGCAATAAACACATAGTTAAACAAAAGGTACAGGGTTATTTGTCCTGTATAACATAGTTTAGTGGTAATGACTAAATGGCTAGAGCCACTATAAAAATTCTTGTCTAATGTAATCTGGTAACTGCCAGAAAACTTCATGTACAACACTTAAAAGAAATCTCTATGTTTCCTTGAAAACATTACTTTTTAAAAGTCAAATTAAGAACATCTATAATTTTAGTTTTTGTACAATGGAATTGTAATGAAACTTATTAATAGTGATACTTACAGCAGTAATCTTTAAGGCAGAACTATAAAATGCTCGAATCTCCATGTACTGAAAAAAGTGGTAGACTACTTTAACTACCCGTAGCAGCCAGAAGACAAGAGATACAAGCAGACAGATCACAATGGTAGGACTGAAACTGTAAAGTAAGTTTAAATAATTTAATAATGTCTATCACTGTAAAAGGGGGAAAAAACTTTCTATGTATACATTACTCCTATGACTAAATAATGACTACTTTAGCATTTCAGCAGTGACAAAAACAAAAGTAGCTTTACTTTCTATGGGTAATTATACGCATTCTAGAGCAACAGAAGTTAATTGACAAGATGTTTGAATTATAAACAACAGATATCAATATTATATCACAGTTATCATATTTTTTAAATCTTCAAATAAATCACTTTCTTCTGATTAGATAAATGAATTTTGTAAGTCATTATATCATGTTTAAATGGATTGATTCTTTTATAACAATTACATACGTATATGTGTTGGGTCAAAAGTCTACATGCAAAATTTAACATGGTTTTTCCCCAAAATTATTAGTTATAATTTTCCTACACTGAAAACATATTTCCTATAGGTACTTACCTCCTCTCACATAAATAGCTATTCTTGTTCAGTGCTGCCCTCTATACGCAAAAAAATTTTTTCGCATACCAAAAGCCTTCAGCTCCTACGCACCTTACGATCAAATGGTTCTACTGCATCTCGCATGCAATTGATAATGCGACAACCCTCCACCAATAGGAGTGCAACACACTCTCCTAATGCTTGTGACTCCCTCTATTCACTTCTACCAAACTATTAGTTCGAGTTTTAGCAAAAAAAAAGAAGCATCAGTTTTCAGTGGGGAGGAAGGGTGGGAAGTGCGAGTAGAGGTAAATATCTATCGCAATATATTTTGAGTATAGGAAAATTATAATTTCTGATATGGTACACATGCTCACATAAATAGCTAGAATCCCACACTGATTAGGTGGAAGGACCAGTGAGTGTGTGGAAAAAAAGAAGCATTCCTCAAAAGTATCCGAAGAACACTCTAAAAGAGGAGATCCTTGCATTAGAGGATCATATGTGGGAGACTGATCCACTTCTGTACCAGGTATACTCTTTGCCCAGTGTAGAAAGAGGTGTTGCAGACATGGTCAGAAGAAGGGAAGAGTACATACAAAAGGGAGAGAAAAATGGATACACTAGGGATGTGAAACACATAATATCTGAATCTTAATCTCGTATAGTACATTATTGTGGGTGAAAGTAAAAAGGATGTGCCCCTAAACGTAGAGTGGCTAGGGCACGACGAATTGTACACAGCAAGTCAACAGCATCCAAAACCCAGCTTCTGGGAATCAAAATCCATGTGAAGGTAGGAAAGAGAATCATACCGGCAGAAAATCAACTGCAATCCAAAACCAAGCCATCTGGTGGGAGTAGGAAAGAGAATCATACCGGCAGAAAATCAACTGCAATCCAAAACCAAGTCATCTGGTGGGAGTAGGAAAGAGAATCATACCGGCAGAAAATCAACTGCAATCCAAAACCAAGTCATCTGGTGGGAGTAGGAAAGAGAATCATACTGGCAGAAAATCAACTGCAATCCAAAACCAAGCCATCTGGTGGGAGTAAGAAAGAGAATCATACCATCTTCACCTCAAGTTCAGCAGACTAGAGGGAAATCTCGGACCCACCAATCTGTGAATGGGACACATGATAGCAATGTGATAACTTGTTTGACCAATCTGGGAACCTGACATCTGGATGATTGGCATAACAAAGATGTCTCTGTAATTAAGCTATCTCACTCAAAACCAATCTGACCAGAACCACCCCCAGCGCAATAACATCCTCAGAATATGAAAAACATCGAGAGACAGCATAAGAGGAAAAACCGTACTAATATGCAAGTTCCGCCACAGTGACCCACAACACAGGCAGAGTGAACAAGAGTACAATTGAGTGAGGGAACACAGACACCAGTAATACACGTGTGAGGACTTATGTTGATTGGTTCAGCTCTGAATTCAAAACCCAGCCACTGGAAACTGACATCCACATAGGGATAGGATAAGGGATCCCAATCGATGGTGTGAACTGCAATTTTGACAACTCATTCCAAAGATACAACATCCCCTTGGATAGACCCGTATGGAGATGGAGCATCATACTGGAAGACATCTCATCACCTACACTAGCAGAACACCACCACCTTACTCTGAAATGAATGTTTTCATTATTGTTTGTATCGTGTACCACTATCACATTCAGGAGGATGCCTCCATGGTCCACCACCCCAGCAGCTTGGAATTGGAAAATGGTAAGGACTCCCATACACCACTGGAAGAAAAATGGGGGAGAAAATGTTGTGGAGAGTTCAGAGGAACATCTACACCAGAGAAAGTGCAATGGGTGACTATGAAACCGTATTTTGAAAAGCAGATTAAACCTGATTTATTCAATCTAAGGAATGGCAGAAATGGGCAGCTAACTCTTTCTACTTTACTCACAAAGTCCATGGATTAGTACGGTCTGGAATGGGTATATTTATGAAGCAAACATAGCATGAGGAATAACCTTAGAGCAATCTTGTGCAACACCCTATCTCTACTTTATGCAATTGTAATGAACAATGTGCATTTTGTAGTCATGGAACTTATGAAAGTGAATCAACATGGCCTTACAGTGTGGGTTCTAGTACAATTTTAAGTGATTGAAGTATAGCTGGACCGGCACCACTCGTCACAGAGTGGGATCCTGTTCAAAATATGGGACATTCCTTGTCGCCTTCTTCCTGTAATCAGTTCCTTGTGTCTTCATTCCGATCAGACACCTTCCCTTTTCCCTGTATATCAAGCACTGGGACTACACCTCATATGTTCATCTTCTATTATCTGCTTTGAGTAGCTGTTTCTTCCTTTTCGGAGTACCGTTAACCACCTGTTGCCATCCTTCACTCTTCAATGTGGCTGTAACTGGGTAAGTTTTCTTTCTTTTGTTATATATATATCTTATTTTTCAGGGACATAAAAGGCCAATCAAATCACAATCTGAACCCAATGGGTAAGGGAGGAAGGGAAAAAAAATCACAGACAAAGGAGTGGTGTAAGGGAATGAAACGGTGGGAAATGGATTCAATGGAAAGAAGCCATAAAAGCAATAAAGCAACCCACAGCATGTACTGGACAGAGAAGGTCAATTGGATCCAACTGAAAATAAAGATGGAAGATGGCAAGAAATGAAAAAAATCTAAAAGAATATGCTACATGAGCCCCCAAAGTGTAGGTTAGTAAAATCAATCCAGAACAAAAGAACATATTGAGCCAAAACAAATGAGAAAACTAGATCTGTGCTGGCCGGGAAGGATCAATCAGAAAGACCTGACCCGGAGCGACATGAATGAACAAATCATCATAGGAAATATACTGTTGGAATGAGAAAAACTACAGTTATAAACTGGATCTAATTCTGTCTGAATGTATGAACAGCCAGGGCAAGTGGATGATGAACCGGAGACTAAAAACAAAGGAGGTAACTTAGAATCAAGAAAGGAGTAAAAATCTTCACATGGAGGAGTACCCCACAGGAGGCAGAGCCACCAAAAATTTGAGGATCAAGAGACCACTCCTTGGGAGAAAATGTGTCAGGACTGGAAAGGCAATCAGCAACGAGGTCAAGAGCACCTGGAACATGACACTCCAGGACACATGTGTCAAGTGTGTAGGTTCAAAAAGGGAGATCCACTGTCTGCCACAAAGGGAAAAAGAATGAGTGTCCCCTTGGCAAGAGATATAAACCACCCCCCCAGTGAAATAGTGGAAATGACTCGATTATCAGATCCGAACAAGGGGAAGAGACTGCCAAAATGACAAGGTGTTAATGTGATAAAGACAGGCAACAGAGATCCTAAGGACATATAATCAAGAAGTAAATCTGCTGATGGTAAGTTCAGGCAAATACAACCAAAACTTGTGTAGGGTGAGGCTTACAAATACCCATTCCCAAAATAGAGACAAAAATGCTCAACATGAAACACAATGTCTAGAGAAGGAGGTGAAAATTCTACTGTGAAACATGTTTAAAAAAAAAATGTAAGTTGGTCTAGGAGATCCTGCAGCCTGGGAAGACAAATCATGATCAGGTGGAAGGAAACTGACAAAATCTAAGTCTTCTGAAATGGGCTTGGCCATTGTAGGAGGAAGACGAGCAATATTGGGAGAAGGTAGGGTGGATCCTGGTCTCCAGGGGCTCTCACAAACGAAATTAATGGTAAGAAGTATAAATTATAAAGAATGATGAAAATGAAATAGTCGATATATTGTAAATTTTATGAAATTGTGTACTGAAATAAACATATGTATTAGATGTAATGTGTTGAAGAAAACAAGTTACTTAACCTAGTTATCAATTTACCCGTAAGTATAACTGTAGGTAAACCAAACATAACAGATGCTTGTTAAGCCTAATTGAACAGTGCAGGACAAAGTATATAACTAAGCATGAAATTAAAAACCCTAACCTACCAACAGGTATGTACAATGTCTGGAGAAGATGCTTGTGCAGACCCAGGCTTCAGGGTTGCTCCGAGTTAAGATGTAGAAGTATAAAAGGTAAATAATAATGAAAATGAAATACAAATTATACTGTAAAATTAAGTAACTGCGTATGAACAATAACATATGTATGAGGCGTGATATATGGATAAAAACAATATAGTTAACCTAATGATTGATATACCAGTAAGATGAATTACAGGTTATCCTAAAATAACCCATGTTAAGCCTAATTGAATGGTATAGGACAAAGGGTGCAACTAAGCCTAATTTCAAACCTGAACTTGTCTCAGAGTATTGACCAATCTAATGAAACTTATGTTATGGAACCCAAATAACTACAGATAATAATATTAACAGTAAAAATATTCAAAAACCATAACAATATAATGTCTTATCTTTCCAAAGACAGTGGACTGTATTTCAAACGTGTGGGCTCCCAAACTAGAGTTGAGGCCTGACAAAGGTAAGTTCATTGGATGACCAATCTCCTGATGAAATAAAGCTGATAAATCCACAGTGGTTTACCGCCACCTGAAGCTTGTGTAAATGTGCTGATAGAACATATAACCTACAAAGTTGTCACTTAGAATTTAGAATTCATAATTCAAAATGAATAACCAAACACAACTGTGTTGGTAGAAATAAATAAAAAGTTTTTGTGATAAAGTAATAAGTTCTGTAACTGGGTAGAAATATAAAATAATTACACTTCAGAATAACGCAACAAGTTACAAGCATCACTATTGTATAATAAATAGTAAACTTGTTGAGATAAATTGACACAAGAACATGAGAGAAAAAAAAACACTTGAAGAGAGCACAAATTAAACGTCACAACATGACCACTGCCAAACTTGAAGTGATATTTCAGTAAAAGTGAATAGAGGGAGTCTCATGCATCAGGAGAGTGTGCTGCATGATGCAGTTGACCATTTGATTGTAAGGTGCATGGGAGCTCGAGGCTTTTGGTATGCGAAATGATTTTTTGCATATAGAGTGCAGCCACGAACAAGAATAGTTTTTATGTGAGGAGAGGTAATGTACCATATCAGAAAAAGTAAATATGAGTAAATAAGTAAATACAGAGGAATCAGTGTTTATTTATGCTTGCAACAAAAACACTTAGTTTTTGATTTGGAAAAGGAAAAAAATACAAATTTTCATGTTCTCTTAGGTTGTTTATGCACTCTCATAATAATCTCTTCACTACAACTAAAATGATGTGGTTAAATAATTATCATCAGATTAAAAAATGTAAGATTTCTGACATGGCACAGGTATCTTCATCAATGATAGGCATAATTAAATCAATTTTATAGTTAAGGGCAAAGATCTGTATATAACCAGATTACTGCTGTTATTTATATGCAGGCTAAAAACGTTAAACTTCTTCTTTTCTTTCTTATTTATGTAGAGAAATGATGAAGACATGGTAACACATAAACATTTCTAGAACTTTTTCAAAGGATTAAAGAAGAAAAGCTTTTGATATATAAGTATGGCCAAATAAATCCTTAAACAAATACAGATTTTGGTATTTCTTACCCTGCAATACATTGACCTGCAGGAACAATGGCATCAGCAAGAGTGATCTTGTTTCCAACTGTGATATTGTGTTTTGGTTGGACATCTTTGAAAAGCACTGAGTACTCCACACATTCCATCAGGAACACAGAAAACATAACCACAAAAATGAACTGGCTATAGTTGGTAGAAAAAAAAAATAATTTGATTATTGAGCATCAGAGTATATAAACAGATACCAAACAAGTGAAAGCACATCAAATTTCCTCAAGTCCAACTTAACATTATAATACAGTAAATATGAAAATTTTAAAGATGTTAAAATATTAAGACTTCCAAAATGAGATTTTAGACTCTATGATCATGAATCAAAGAAGAAAAAGAAAGAAAGAAAGAATGTCAGAAGCTACATGTAGATTAAATAAAGTCCTTAGAATGAAATGATGGGAGAAAACTTTGAAACACAAGTACAATTAAATATAAAGACAGCTTTATTTTGTTTGGGCTAACAGATCTTAATGGTTAATAAACAGCATAATACTACTCATTAGATCATTCCAGAACTGCATATCTTGTGTCATGAAAAGGGGTATATGAGCTTCCAATTTTTTTTAAACTTATTAATTTTTTTTAACCTGGAGTACTTTTGGAAACCCTACTGACTTCATACAAAATTTTATCCAATCCAATGAGATTCATCACTGAAGACCAGAATAATCTGTATTTCATTAAAATCTCTATCTTCCATACTCTATAATATTCAACTCAAAAATATTTCAGACAGTTATCTTTGAAACAGAAACAAAGAAAACTCACATAATTCCAAAATAATCTATAGTTTTTTGGGCTTGTTCTTTTATAAGATTGTAGCAAAAAATGCTACAATGACCAAAAATATACTTTTGTACAAGTCCAAACTACAGCAGAAAATGTAATAAAGAGGTCATAACTTAGTACAACACAGGAAGGAAATGCCTATAGGGATTATCCAAATTAATCCTAAATTTGAGTGACCATCCTAATCAGCTATGATCAGAGGTACAGCAGATGACTTCATCATGATAAAACACCTCAATCTTGAAAAATGCTCACCTATACTCTCTTTAAAATTATTAATATCAGAATAAATGACAATTAATAACAATAATAATGTTATGAAATTCATTCAAAACAGCAATGTTCTCCTCTAAAAAAAATAAAAATTAAATAAAAACTTAATTTTCTCGAATGCCAATAAATTAAGTAAATATCTACAAAACAACTGCATTTTAAATTAATAAATAAATCTAATATGATAATAATCAAGCTACACAAAAATATTCATTTCCAAAAAAAGGGTCAATAGAACAAATTTTATTCTTTATAAGCAATATGAACTTTGATCCCAGAGAGTTTAATCAATTTTGTATATGCATAATTTTAATTTTACAGTCTTAATCTTTTTCTGGGAGACTTAATCACAGTAGCTACAAAAAGTTTCATATATTTAAAAAATACTGAATATTGGCCAATAACAAATAAAGAAAGTAATAAAGATAAATACGTAAAATAACACAATATCCTATATAATAGCCTAACAGCTTAAGTTTTTTTCTGCAGGAGTATCTTTAAACCTTAATAAATAATTTCATTGTTCAGTTAAATGCTTTTAGTCACTAAGGTTTCGAACCATTCCTCATTTCAAATTAAAAAAACAACAACAATGAAAATAATAACTTACATTAACTCCAGTACTTCCTGTAACATCATACAGGAAAATCCATGCTTTTGATGATAATGATATACTTGCAACAGTTAAGGAAAAAATTGGAGTGATAAGTAAACATAATGCCAAAATAATATTCAGATAATATTTTTAGGTGTTAACACACCCTCATATAAAAACCTGCTACAGAGAACAAAAATTAAATCTATCTTTAAATTTCCCTTTACTAAAAAAACTTCTTAACTAATTTTAATTTGGATATTCAATCTTTATGAAAACTCGGAAATGTAAAAAATAGGTGACAAACGTTTATATTATGAATAACTAATGAAAATAGTAATTTTAATAGCTTTGTTGAAATAAGCTGTGGACAAAAGGTTAGTTTCTGGTTTCAGTATGCTGCATAACAGACTATTAAGTCATACAGGATTTGAAAAGAAAATATGTTTAATAGAAATATCTTGAAAAAGTTTAAAACATTGTAAAAATGTAGTTAAAAGGTTAGGTACAGATAACAGTGACATATTTGATGAATTCTAATATTCTATGTATATATATATATATATATATATATATGTACTGTATAGGTAGTTACTGATGTACAAGTTCACAATTGTCTATTTCTTATTATTACATTTTCCTGTAACTGGAATGTATGATGAAATGTACTGTCACTTCCCATTTTATTGAATAAGCCCTTAAACATATTTTTCACAGATTAAGCAGAGATGTCTATAACTTATGTAACATCTAGAACATGGTTTAGAAAGAATGGGGTAACACATGAGAATAAATGATGCAAATCCCAAAGCTAGATAATTCTCCACAGGCTATATATATAAAATGTTCATGATATGCCAACAAATTACATCTCACTTACTGCTAAAAGATACATTTATGTAAAAAAGTAATTCTAACTAAGTTGATCTTGTAAGCTGAGTTGTAATAATAACAAACACTTACAGGGAAGTAAAAAAAATCTCTTAAAGACATCTACATTAACTTGGACACTTAAGCTTAAACTGACAATAGTTAAAATGCTTTTTTGGCCATGAACATTTAAAATGAGTCCCAGAAAAACATCCAGCTAGCGTGATCTTTCTGATATCAATTATGTGACTGTGTATTGACTTTTACCTTTCACTGTGATATGTTTTAATATCTTTGCTTTGTATCACAACTATTTCACAAAAGTATTAAAGTATTTAAATTATTCATTAATAATATATTTTGAGAAACATCTGATATTTGAAATTGGCAAATGGGGGACTGCATAATAAAATACAATTTGAAAATTAGAAAAAAAACAACAACATAAATTTTGCAGTTTCCTGAAATACTAAAACATTCTCATATAATACTAATAAATAACATTATGTTTTAAAATCTAGATTAGCCTTTGAAATTTTCTTAAAAATAGTCAACAAATGTAAGCTGTTATTTTTTATACAAGTTTGCAAAGAAATACAGCATGTTTCTTTTTTGTCAAAATTTCATTTTAGTTTTGCTTGACTATTCATGGAAGATTATCAGTTTGTTAATAACTATTTTCCAGGAGAAGTTGAATAAAAGGATATTCTGGTAAAAAAAGAATCCAAATCTTCTATGTGATTCCATCGTGCTGATGCAAAAAACAAACAAAAGCATTACTTATATGCTGAACACTTCACTTGGAAAATAATTAATAAACATGTAAGTATAATAACCATAACTCATTTAAAAACTATGTTCTTTTAAAAACATGCAATACATAAAATTTCAAACTTAAAAGAATAAATAACTGCAATTTCTGCAAATTCAAATGTTACACATGATTTTCAAGTTCATTATTTTTAACAAAACTCACTAAATATGTTGAAATTAAGCTTTGTACAACTTGTTAAGCCCCTGATGTACTTTTATAATGCCACTATAAGTTTTTATTGGATTCTTGGAGACCAAATCTTCAATATTTATTTTTTGCCCTCTTACTAAAGAAAGGTTATTAACATACTAGAAAGAGTGCAGACCAGACTAATACAGTCTTTCTGCTGGGAAAAAAAAATCACTGCTGCTCACAGTGACTGATTACTAATTATTTTATTGATCACAACACAAAATTAAATGATCATTGCCCACCACTTGTTCATTCTTAACTTTTAATAAACTGATAAACACACACACACACACATTTATGAAGAGAAAACTACACTAGAGAAAAAAATCCTTTATTGTAGCAGGACTATTTCTAATTAACAATTGGTTCATGGGCTCGGTTAAATTGTCTGACTTTGTATCTCTGAAGCTATACATACTAATGTTTAATATAATTCTGAAGTTACAGCATGTATCTTCACAAAAATTGGCAAGCTTTAAGTAAACATTCCAACTCTGTTGTACACAAAAAAATTTTTTTTTTAATAAAGTATTTTTGCTAAATACATGTCTATGAATTTCTGAAGCCTTTACCGAGTCTGTCAGAGTGAAAGGTGATTTTTTATGCTAAGAATAAAATTACTTCACTTTACAGCTTCATTTCTAATTTTTATTACCTATAGAACCTCATAAATGAATATCAAAAGTTTTTTCACAACTGTTCCTGTTTAATTTTATAGTTCTTATTGCTGTAATCCTCACATCTATAGCAATGAATCAAAGTGGGAGCCAATCAGCTGTTTCTTGTAAAGGTAATGTAAACACCACATGATTGCTGAGTGTAATGCTTTACAGAATGTTCTAGGTCATAAAATTTTAGATGTTTTATTTTATTAACATTCTATTAGTCTAAGAAACACAGATTTTAAGTACTTACTGCATGCTTGAGCTCTTTTACACTCAAGTAAAGATTTGGGTGTCCAAAAAGATTTAATATAGCTTTCAAATATACATTTTAGATCACCCCAAAATACATTAGTCATTAAAATAGAATGTTTCAAAACTACTGTAATTTATCCAGCTTTCTAAGTAACCTATAAATAAGTAAATAAATTCATATACCAAGAAATTCTGACAAATAATAGTTTATGACATACAAACAAAACAATGACTTGTGAGATTTATGTAGAGGAGAATGTGGTTTTTCTTTTGTTTGTAAACACCCATTAACCATAAAATGTACATTAGCAAACAATCTCACCAATCAGGGAGAGAGATGAAGGTTTTTTTAGGAGAGTGGCAAACTAATTGATATCTCAGCAAATAATCAAGGTAGGATATTCAAATTTTAGGTGTCTGTTTGTTACTATGTGTAGTCTGTTTCTAATTGGTTGGGAACTCCAGCAGTGGACACATACTTGACACACAAAAATAAAGATTGGGAATATTTTTAATATTTCTTAAATATTTCCTTTTGAAATTAAGACTGACTTAATATGTCTGTGCTAAGAGGTTTTCCAGTCTGTCAGACTGACTGACAGTTTATGTCTTTGCTAATCAACTAGCTTTTGAAATAGTTTCTGAAAAGTGGCTTAAAACTGTCTTTTCACAGATGATATATTTGAGTGGTGGGATCAAATGTTGGAAGTACAAACCTGAATATCAGAGACAACAGGTTTGCACTTTGGAAGCCAGATGTGAACCTTATCTTCAGAATAATAGTTTTTCAATATAATAATAAACTTATGGAATAGTTTGCATGATATGTGAAGTGTGCAGTTAGATGAGTTACTTGATAATTTAGTTTTAAAAGCATATGGTTGTGAAGGCCTATTGCAGCTTGGATTAATATGCATTTTTACTTGGTTTTGTTGATGAATGGTGACCTTGATGAGCTCAATAGCCTTCTGCTACCTACTTTTTCTATTTTTATTAACAATCCAAAAATGAGTTCAATTCAAATTTAATCTACACTATAAATAGTTAAAGCATTTGGCTGTTTCATGACTACTTGTTTACCTGTGTTCTGTCTTTCAACATAAGAGCTGAAATTTTCAACCATTGGTAAAAGAAATAAGGTTCTTAATTGACCTACTTTAACTATATTTACCTTTCCAAAAAGAGTCTGTCTACAGAAGTACATATATTGATGTAAGATATTTATACACATTAGTATATCAAAAGCCAGGAAACAATGGGATATTTTATCAAGTTATTAATACCTTGAATACTTTTTTGTGTTTTCCAAGTGTTCAACACTAAGTGCCTTAGTGAATGCCATATTCTGTTTTTCAAATACTAAACAGATATAATACACATCAACATATCTATAAAATCTACTTACCATGCACATAATTGTTTACCTTTGCTATATTTTAACCCTAAAATTGTAAGCTGATAGTAAAGAATGGCAATATATTCAGCCATTCTATAGCATTGTAAGCCAATGATGACCATCATTGTAACAAAGACAGGCAATGTCAGCTATTAGAGTAAAGCAAGGTGGACAAGAAAATAGAAAAATTCTTTTGTACATTTTGAGATACGCATGAACAAACCTACACACACACACAAGTTAATTCTTTGAACTTTATGTAAAAAAAATATTATGAAAAAGTTACTTTAATTAAAAAATATATATACTTTTGGAGCAAAAAACATATTTTTATTAAAACATAAGACAAGTAGGAACAAACCATTGGTATATATTTGTATAAACAATGGGCAGGACTCACCAGTGCCCCTTTTAACTATATTACATGTATTTTGACTTAAAAGGTATCCTCACAAAGACAAGTGAGTTGTATCATCATCACATCTTCATGATCATCACTTACATTTTGCACTGTCAGGAACAACATGGATCAGCATCCCCCCTTCCTGAGGGGTATCTGCTTCACTATCATTGTATGGTGTCAAGGCTTGATAGCCAGTCTGAAGTGGTGTTGTCATAGCAGTGGTTCACAAGTGTCATTCACAGTTCTGGTCACTATACAGATGCTCAAATTGAAAAGTTTCCATCAGTAGGAACCCAAAATACACAGTGTTTTATTCCTGTAAGAATCCATCATAACTGTTCAACCAACTTGGTCAGTATATAAACCTGTAAAATACGTCACCAACTAGAATGTCAGTAGCAAAGTTATATGAATTTTAGATATATTACCTATTTTAATTGTATTATAATTTCTAATACTGACAACACACACAACATAATAAAGTACTTATAAAAATATCACTTCTTAGGGTTTCATTCTTAATTGTTTCAGATACATTATGATATATGAAGTATTTTGAACTTTTGTTAAACATGTGTATGGATATGAAAAAGTAAACTAAATTAAATTTTGATATCTTATTTCATTGTTTTCACAGGTGAGGGTTGACATCAATGGGTCAAATGACTTTCTAACTCTGGGTGGTTTAAGCAGTGGAATAAAAAGGTAAGAAATTAAAACTTGAATACTAGGGGTAATAAGTTTAGTCTAGGTTTGTAGATTCTGAAAGGCAGGAGGTATCCTCAATAAACTGAAAAAACATGCTAGTGGTTTCTGAAATTATATGCAACTTAAGACATTTAGGCTGCAAAGTGGGACTTAAGAATTTGTTTTTTTTCTGGGCCATACAAGAACTGGATGTAACTTGATTATATGTTTATAATTATTAGATAATTGGCTTATCTATCAATTTCTTGTTTGGATAAACCATGTAAATATTAATCCCTTAGTGATAAGTGAAAATATTGTGAGATCAGAAACAGATAAAGCACCAGAATTAGATAATATTCTCCCACGGTTTTAAACTTGGCCAAACATCAGATATACAAACCTTGCTATTTATTTTTAGCAGGACAGTGGACAGGTAATTGAGGATTGGACAGTTGTTAATGTTCCTCATATTTTAAAAAGGGTGATAAGAGTCGCTTTGGAATTTAAAGAGCATTTAGTCTTAATTCTGTAGTGAGAAAAACAAGCTTTGGAAGATCATTTAGTGCAGTATACCATAAAAGACAGTAAACATGGACTCATAAATGCAAATCTAGTCTCACTAATCTGTTACCAAGAATGTTACTTGTTATATGAATGATGACAAGGGTATAAACTAGAAGTACTCCAATTTTAAAAAAGCTTTTTACAAGATATCAAAAAGAAGATAAGCCAAAAACCATCATATCAGTGGGGGTTGAGAAAAGACTAATTAACTACATTTAAGACATTGCTATTATGATACGCAAGGTGTTTGGAAATGTCTTTTGCTCACATAGTAATCTTATATTTGTATAAAAACTTCAAGAATATACAGCATTGATCCTAATCTTGTGAATTATTCAGCCAATCAAGTTGTTTAAAATACTAGAAAATAAATGTGATGCCCAAACTATCATTCAACTTACCACTTGTCTCCCGAGTTATAACGGTTACTGGAAATTCCACCCCTCATTAGTTACCCTAAGCAAGGGCAAATCGAAAAAAATAAGACTAACCACAAAACTGGATATTTGGGCAATAAAATATGCTTTTCTACAAGTTCTTTTTAAACTAAAAACCACCTCTGGCAATGTTGATATTGTGAGTATTCACCCCTCCTTCAAAGGTTTGAATTAGTTATCCATGTTTTTGCACTTGTTAAAAGAATTTAACAACTCAACAAAATACTAAATTTGTAAACAGAATTTTATAAAATTACATACCAAACTTATTCAGAACTGAAATAAAAATATTTTCAAACATGCTTACTGCACAGGCTTTTTCTTTAAACTATAAAAATGTCACATTTTTATTAGCATCAAATGACAATCAATACTCTAAAAATTGGCTTTTAAAAATAATTTTGATGCAATATATGTAAATGGTGATCAATAACTTTTGCATAAGAAAAATGTTCTTGTTAAATCTTAACAACAAAGAAATTAACAGATGTCTATAAAAGTCACTTTTAGCAGCCCTTAATTGTTTTTTGCATATTTATACTTCTTTTTTATATTCATAAGCAACTATTCTGCTAGCAGAAGGTGTCAAAATGTGACAAAAAATACACAGAACTGTGGTATTTCAAGCCAAAGCCTAAAACTAAGAGCTACTGAATTATATTGGAAAAGTTGTTTACAAAGCTTCCTTGTAAACAAAATTTTCAATATCTGCACCTTCAGGAATATAAATTTTTAACCAATCAAAGAACCATAACTTGGATAGAACTATGAAGGGCTGACCATGAGAAAACATTGGTTCAGCTAAGTGATTAAATTACTGTAAGATATTGTTATTAAGAGTCCACTAATGCTGGAACTTTCTTACAAATTATGTGCTTAGGATTACCTTCTGTTATGTATTTTATGGAATCATTCCTTCTTCAGTAATAAAATGCAGCATTCAGTTTCAGATAGATCTGAGGATAATCTGTTCCTTACTTTTCCTAAGGTGCATTATAGTTTCTATTTAAACCTTAATTTCCAACTTAATGATAATGCTATAAATCATCAAGCACCAACAAGTGTTTCTTTGTTTTACAGCTGTTCAGGTGGGAATTTAGGTGTGCTTCACAAGTCAGTGCTTTGGAAATTGATTTTTATAATAATCAGTGTACTAGTAAATTTTGTTGATGACAATAAACTCTTAGGTATTTCTAACTGTACTAAAAATGTTGACATACTCAGAATAATTTGGATCAACTGGTTAGTTCAATATATATCTGGCAAATAACCTTTGTTCTGTTGGTGTATAGTATACCCATAACATTCATAATAATCAAGTTAGACTTTGTTTTATACCCCCCCCCCCCAACTACATAATACACACACACACATTTTGGTCCCAAGTTCAACCCATGTTCTGAAGACAATAGGAAATTTGGAAAATGACAGGTTTGACTCTAGTTAAGACAAATATCTTTTTCTTACAAATTGTTTTTTGTTTGTAGTTTTTAGCATTATAAGTCTACAGACTTACTGCTGAACCACTGGGGTATTCTAATAGGTTGACTGACTTGCGGAATGAATTGTCATAGGCCAGCATTTTACAAGAGAGGAATTCAAATTTCCTCAAAAATAAAAGGTTGGTTTTAAGTTTTTACTTTTTTCTCAAGACGGGTATGTAGGAAAAGGACCACATGTTATGTTGAAAACTGCATGTAATTGTAAAATCAATATACAAGTCTTCTTGTTCATGTACTATTTGAGAAAGATATAAATGAATTTTACTTTTAGAGTTGATTTACACTTATTTGTTGTACCTATTGACTTTTAGAGTACTGAGATATTGAAAACTTTCTTTACTTATAATTTTGACTTATCAACAGAATTATCATTTTTCAGTCTAAAACGCTTCTAAACTTAACTTTGTCTTTTTGTTCATAACAAGCTTAGTCTTTCTTCTGCTCATCTATTACTTTGTAAGGGACTCAATTCTCAGGAAATAATGTATGATCTCAAAGCCATAATTAACATGAAATATTTAATAGGAATTTAACTTTTACATTTTAAATTTAACTAACCCGAGTAATAGGCTATTTTAAATATTTTATAATAGATTTGTAACTTGCTTTGTAAAAATTTGAAGTATTAATTTGTTGAAGTCATGTTATTAAGATCATAGACAGTTTCATTTTTGCCAGGTGTACATTTCTCCTACAATGCCCTATTACCAATAATTTACACTGAGATCTCTCTTAAAGAAAAAACATGAAAACTGTTATTAAATTAGAATTTACTAATTAATGACTTTTTCTTAAAAAGAAATCGGGTAATCAATAGGACACTGTGGTATTTTGCATTAAATAGGCAAAAATAAAACAGAATTTATGGATACATCGGCTCTTATTGTACATTCCCACTGCCTTTAAATTTGCCATTTTTATGACTACATACACAAGTCTTTTCTAATTGGTTAAAAATACTGCTTAAAACGATTATGGGGTAAACAATTTTGTTTACATTCTAGCTATGGTAAAACACCATTACTGTTATTAAATAATGCCTAGCACCCCTGAGTTCATTTTTATGTGAAACAAGTATCAGACTGCTTGTCAAATTATCTAATATGCACATTTTGGTGAAATATAAAAGACAAAGAAATAAAGTGTGTTCTCCAAAAAAAGATATTCAGACATTTTCACGATATGGAAAGCAACAGGTCAGTTAGATGCCAGTGATTCACAACAGGCCATTGCAGCATGACTACAAGGCTCACAAACAGTGGTTAGCATGATGCAAAGTTGCATTTAAGCCACCAACACAGCAGACCAAAAACTTGAACAGGGTAGACCATTGACAATAAACCTACAAAATAACCACTATTTATTTAACAATATGAGCTTTATGCAACCATAAGGCCACAACTTCCCAACTGGATCAAAAGTTTAAAATAGCAACAGGATGTTGTCAACATACAAGTGGTCAGAAGGAGGTTTCATAAAGCTGGCTTTTATTTCAAATGACCAATGCTATGCATTCCTTATGTTTTTCTCATCCACTCCCTAATCAATGCCTATCTTCAGTGACATCAGGAACATATGATTTGATCAAATGACATGTGAGCAAATGACTTGTTTACAGACAAACCATGCTTCACACTGCAGCTAGGTATGAGACAAGTGCCTTATGGCTGAAACCAGATTCAACTCCAATTTCATGGAGTAAAGTCTAAGTTATGGCAGTGGCCAGACTAGCTACACTGATCTTTATATATACGATGTGGCTCTGTGAATGTTGCAAGAGAGAAGGATGCAATCTTAAAATCATTAATGTTGCCATATGCAGTTTGATAAAGCTTTCTAATGGATGATAATACAACATCCACTGTGTTCAACTGATCAGCAACTTACTTTAAGAGAGTAATGAGCAACTGGACTAGCCAGAATGCTCACCAAATTTGTACCCGACTGAACATATATGGGATGTTCTGGCATGATGAGCTAGAAGCAGCTGTGATACAGAAGCAAGTCAAGTTACTCCAAATACTTACAAGTTCACTTATTCTTAACTTCAACATTCCACAGTGATATACATGTATTACTATTAATGTCTGAAATGTTAATATCTTAATCACGAATATTTTGTTATCATTTACTAAGCTTCAAAGCGTGTAATACAAAATAAGAATTTGTGGACATATACTGATATACTCCAACAGTAGTTATAATTATATGATTATCAGATCACATAACTGGTCACCTATGTCTGTTTTGTAAAAACGAGAGATATGGGTTCCCATTAATGTTATTTGATAACAGCAATTATGTGTTTTCTCAAATGTAGAAAACAGAAATTCTGTTTATTGTTTAACTGTTCTGAGCAGCGTGCTCCAGTTTTACAGATTACACTAACGCGTAAGGTTATCTATTCTACATTTATTTTAAGTTAAATGCTTGCTGGAATTAATAAAAGCATGAAGCAGAAACTACAGTACTAGCATTATAAAAAATACATTTAAAACTGGATGAACGTTTGAATTTACATAAACCAGTAAAAGGACTATCGTTCGCTCTAAAACTTAAACGTTACAAGTAACAGTAACTTAAGTAAAAATAGGCCTACATCTGTCAGTCATAACGACGTTAATAGTACATAGTATATTAGTAGTACACAAGGAACACAATCATAAAAACACAAACAGTAAATAAATTAGCATCGCAACATTATGTTATTGATAATATTAAAATTCTTTTAGCTAAATACTAATTGCTAACGTTAAAAGTGGGGTAACCATAATTAACTGTAAATTAACTGATGGAATAATGGAAAAGATAATTACCTTATAATAAATAACTAGTTAGTATGTAAACTTCTGCTAATATACGTTCTATTTACAAATGACACAGATAAGCTATTAGCACGACACCTATAGTTTGGTGTACCCACTATTCAAAATTTATGCAACTGAATGGTGTAAGTTAAAACCAATTTGAACTTTGATTAAAACAACTTCTGAAATAAAGCCTAAAATAAATTACAATCGTAAGATGAAGTTACTTTTAAACTTTCTTTGTTATACGTGTATATTTAACAAAAACACATTTGAACCACTTCAACATTGCAAATAACATAGGTAGCCCTCTTGTGGTGTCCTTCACAACCACACAGATCTAGTTATTGTTTGATACTTTGATACCAAGGTCAGACGTAAGAAAACAAAGTGATTGGATGGGTTATGAAATCAAATAAGAATCTTTTATGTAGATTCGCTAGATATATTAGTTTTAGTAACACTTACAGTTAACTTATAATCTGTTTGTATAATTCTACACAAATGTTTGAAAACTCTGAGTAACGAGGCAAAAGAGGCTCTATAGACTAAAGTGTAGTTTCACAGTTTGCAGAAGACTAAACTGTAGTTTGTAATAAACAGTAGGGAAATTCCAGAATTTGGACGTGGTAAAAATGAGATATTGTTGAAAATTGAAACCTTTTTTAAATGACAGGTTGAAGAAGTGCAATTGCTAATATTAGTTTCAGTGGTAATCAGCGAAATAAATGGGCAGGAGTTTCTTGTCAAATAATTTAGCTTGGATACAGTTTGAAAGTTGACGTTTAATAAATAAAAGTATATAACTAGATACGAATGTAACCCAGATGTTTAAAATAGTTACCGTTAAGTACTGGGATAAATTTACGAATATGTTTAGTGGAAAAAATAGTTTTTGTTAATGATACACAAGTAACTCATAATACGCATTTAAGTTTTGCCTCCCCCCCCCTTGTTTTTGCTTATTAAAACTGATTTTGTTAAGAATATACTTTGGTTATTTTCTGTTGTTTTGAAAGAAAATTTAATACAGTTGGTAAGTTACTATGTTTTTTGTGGAAATAAAAAGCACCATCTGCCTACATTCTATTCTAACTCCTCAAATACTTATCAAGCTAGCCCCTTCTTGAATTCTCCTAATCTTTTTGCAGGCCCAGCATGGCCAGGTGGATAAGGCGCTCGACTCGCAATCTGAGAGTCGTGGGTTCGAATCCCCGTCCCACCAAACATGCTCGCCCTTTCAGCCGTGGGGGCTTTATAATGTGACAGTCAATCCCACTATTCATTGGTAAAAGAGTAGCCCAAGAGTTGGCGGTGGGTGGTGATGACTAGCTGCCTTCCCTCTAATCTTAAACTGCTAAATTAGGGACGGCTAGCGCAGATAGCCCTCGTGTAGCTTTGCGCGAAATTCAAAAACAAACAAACAATCTTTTTGCATCTACCTTGCCTGAAGGCAATCTATTTCAAAGTCTGACCACCATGTTCATAAAATAAGATTGCCTAATTTTTAGACATCTTTTATTTTGCCAAATGTGAAATTTATGTCCCTTGCTTCTACTGCTATTACAATTAAACATGAAAAAAGTTTGTGCATTAATTTGATCTATTTTAAAACCTTTAGTCAAATCTCTTCTTTTCTTAAGAAAAAATAACTTTACACACTGTAACCTATCCTCATATGAAGCCCCTCCATCAAAAGAATCTTTCAAGTAGGCCTCCTTTGAACTGTTTCCAACAACTCAGTGTTCTTAAAGACTGAATATAATACTCTAAATGATGAGATATGTACAACGAATTTGACTTATGTTCATTATTCCTGCAAATACAACCCAAAATCTTAGTTGCTTTCCTGCTAGTGTCAACACACTGTCTGGAAGGCTTAAGAAACTGCTCAGCCAAAACACCAAGAACCTTTTCTTCCATAAAGCTATTGAAATGTTTTACAGCAAGGTGGTAATTATAGTTTAAATTAAGGTAATTCACATACATTACCTTGTATTTAGCATAATTAAGTGCCATCTTTCACTTATTTGTCCAATCTGCCAAATGATCTAAATTTCTTTGTAAAACAATAGCATTTTCATCACAACCAATTATACCCTAAACTTGAATATCACCAGCAAATTTGACCATTCCCTTATCAATATTGTATTTCACTGAAGTTTCCCTTGCAATGCTCCTATTACAGGCATTATGTGTTATGAAATACAAGGCCAGAGATTGAGTAAGCATATACAAACATGTTCCACAATAACATCATAGGTGTCATGTTTGTGCATAGTTAGGAAGAATGTTTATTTCAATGCTAGACTTCATGTTGAGAAAATACAGAAAAAGGTATCAAATTTAGGAAAAAGATTACTATTGTATATTCATCTGTCAAAAGGATCAATGACAGCTTATTAACCTATGATAAGCAAAGAGTTTTGTAATGATGCTGACACAAACTTGAAGGTGATAATATGTCAGTAAAGTGATGGTAATGATCACATGGTGGGTAAAAATTCTCATTCAAGGTCAACCTTGGATTTATAGACTGGGCACATGAGTGGCTTTAATTGAACTAATGCAATCCTAGTGGATAATTTACCAGATAGAGCATGCAACTATGCATTTTTGAAAAGACAGTAGCATCCACGTGCTGCTTTTTTGCAATCCAATAAACTAAATAATATCAGAACATTTTGTATAAAAGGTTGGTAAGATCTGCATCCATTCAGTCTTCATCAAGGCTCTACCAAGCTGCTAGCTGCACCACCTATACAAGTATTGGTTTTCCATTGAGTATAGTATTTTGTTGTCTCATTGAGGATTTCTTAAATGCTTTCATGTACAAAGTTTAGAAATATTTATTGTTGACTTAGTGTTTGGAGAATGTAAAGTTATTTCTAGTATTAATAAATGTATTTTCTTTCTTGTAAAAAGTCTAACTCATTTTTTATTCATACATAAATTTCTCTGAGTTGGTGATCTATATGAAAATGCCACTGACTGCATTCCTGGTTTTTTAAATAAATACTATTTATAATGCATAACTGTCCCTCTGATAGTGTCTATTAGAATTGGGTGAACATGATTGGTAACAACATTCTTGTTTATTCTGGATGTGCTATTCACCCCCAATAAGAGTATCAAGTATTAAAATAACACAAGCAAGATCAAATACTTTATGGTTTTCTTCCAATTTTTACATTATCTTCAGTATGGAAAAACACAAAACACTATTCATTAGATTATCACCTAACCTATGCTTTTCCAGTTAAGCAATTTTTGACTGCTTAACAGCTGTGAATTGGTAGTTTTTATAATGTTTTTGCATAGTACAATTGGAGATAGTCGTACCCTGACCACTTTTGAAAGAATTAGGGCATGGTATGAAATCTCTTGCACTTTAGAAATTTGTCCACTCACATTTTTTTACCTTGATCTTTCACCAGCAGGTTGTCAGTTTTCCTGGTGGGAGGCTGTTTCTTTTCAATTATCACCATTGATAACACATGACTACAGATGTTTTTGAATATCCAAACAAAAACAAAAGATTTTGATAATGATACTTGTCCCGGTAATTATAGACCCATTAGTCTTACATCAGTTGTGGGAAAATTTTTCTGAAGTCTGTTAAAAGATGATTTGCAAGGTCATTTAACAAAGTTTAATGGATAGTCATACGAGGA
>NW_013666341.1:162274-166237 GCF_000517525.1 Limulus polyphemus | reverse complement strand
CAATTTTTTGTACGTGTCTTAACGGTCTAGTTGTAATTGGTAGTTTTATTAATGTTTTGTCATAGTACAATTGGAGTATAGTCGTACCTGTACCACTTTTGAAAGAATTGGTCCATTAGGGCATGGTATGAAATCTCTTGCACTTTAGAAATTTGTCCACTCACATTTTTTTACCTTGATCTTTCACCAGCAGTTGTCAGTTTTCCTGGTGGGAGGCTGTTTCTTTTCAATTATCACCATTGATAACATATGACTACAGATGTTTTTGAATATCCAAACAAAAACAAAAGATTTTGATAATGATACTTGTCCCGATACATCAGTTGTGGGAAAATTTTTCTGAAGTCTGTTAAAAGATGCTTTGCAAGGTCATTTAACAAAGTTTACTGGATAGTCATACGAGGAGAGGCTGAAATCTCTCAAATTGTTTTCTCTTGAAAAAAGAAGAGTTAGGGGGGATCTAATTGAGGTGTTTAAGATTGTAAAGGGAATTGATGGTGTTGATGCATCATCTTTTTTTATACTTAACATGAGAATAGTAGGACCAGGGGATACAAATATAAATTTGGGCAGGGTAGGAGTAATATTCAGTTTTATTTTTCTAAGAGGATGGTTGGCCTTTGGAATGGGTTGCCTTCCGATGTCATAGTGGCAGTAAATTCAAGTGAGTTTAAGAAAAAGTTTGATAATTATACGAATGAAAAGGGCTGGGTTTAAATTATTTTTTTTATTTCTTTTAATCATTTTAACTTAGTTTTGAGGATGGAACAGCTGAGATGGACCAATAGGTCCCATGTTATCCCAAAATATTGTTATATGATGTACTTTTGAAAACTGGAGAGATCCGATTTCATCCAGTTGTCTTGCAGACAATGTTATGAATACAACCTTGCAAGATGGAGGCATGCAGCCAATACTTCTCATGCTACTCTGAATATACACATAAATGGGAAGTTATAAAAAAAAAAATAGTAAATATAAAATGTAGCATAAAATGAGAATTATAGAAGCATTGTCAGACTTTTAAATTTCATGATCCAACTTATTGCTGTGGGTTATAATAATTTGTTAAAAATTAGAGTTTTTGACCTTTAAATTTCATTATTTGTTGTATTAATAAGCATTTATTACATATAATTCTCTGCTACCTACTAACACTATCCTTTTCAAAATAATTGGAAAATTTATATTTGTCAAGAAAGTTGAAATTCAAAGAAGGTGAGGTATTATATTAGCTATTGTTCAGGCATGGTTACTGTGTAGACCTAATGTAACAAGCTTGAGATTATTATTTTTGTATAAACATTAACTTAGGGACTTACTTTTAACTAACATGTGTAAGAAGTTAAGTTTAGGAATTTGTGTAGTTATAATTTTAAACTTTTGTACAAGCAAGTGTTTTATTAATTTAAAATAGTAGTAAAACATATGTGAAAATGGCATATTTCCTTTTTTTTTAGCATTTCATATAAAATTTGTTTTCTATCATTTTTTGTGCAAAATTTCAAGCTTACAACCAAACTTTTATTCCTTACTATTGAGACTGTATGTAGATAAATCTTTTAAGGTTTGGATTATAATTAGCAAAATAATTTTATGTATACATTTTCCACTATTTTTGTAATTTCGTAACACTATTCCATTGTAGTTTGTTAACAAATATGTTTGTTTGTTTGAAATTAAGCACAAAGCTACACGATGGGCTATCTGTACTCTGCTCATCACGGGTATTGAAACCCGTGATTCTAGCGTTATAAGTCTGCAGACATACCACTGGGGAGCACTTCTGTGTGTGTGGCACAAATCTGACAAATTTCGTATTTGCAGCTGAAGACAAAGAGTACACAAAAATAAAATGTTGTTTCTACAGCAATTTTGCCACTAAGCAAAGATGATAGATGACCTAACCAAGTAGTCCATTGAGTTAAGTTATTGAGTAGCAATTCCAAGTTACTGTTGCTATTTATGGTTACTGTTAGAAAAGTGATTTATTTTAATGAATTACAATGGCCATTTTAAGTGTTACAGTTTCAAATTGTGAAAATGTATAGAAAAAGTAACATCTTTTTTCTACCTTTCCCCCCCCAGCACGACACTAGATTAAAACTGAAGTCAACTGTTGCAAGATAGTTTGGAAAAGTAAGATGCATTCACCTTGTAATGATTTCATTACTTAATTCATTATGCCTTAATAAAAACAACAAAAAACTTCAGGAATTTTATGTAATAAGCAGATTTGAGGAAATTTAGATTTTGTTCAAAGTTTATTATATTTGTCTATAAGAAAATATACACATTTTATTTCCAAAGTAATTACTTACAAAAAAATTAACAGGTATAAGTGAACAGGGTTTTGTATGTTCTTCAGTTTAACAAATGACCAAATGAGTTTTTAGCATTTAGAATCCCATTTTTTTTTTCTCCATCTGTTTAAAGTTGGTTTTGGCCATAAAATAGTGATTTCCGTGACTTGATTAAGTTAAACAAACATAGAGTTGGGTTCATTTTTTTTTTTTAAATTAAGCATTCATGCAGAGTTAGGTTCAATATTATTTACTTTGTATGTATGCCCAATTTATGATAGAATATATGTATGGTCTACCTAATACACTGTGAAAAAATTCAGGATGTTGTAATAATCAATACATTGCACATACAGGACCTATATATGGCATACATAACAATAAGCACTTAAAGAAATCACTCATAATACATTACCAAACACCAGCTGTGAATTATCAAATGAAATATACACTTACGCACCCAACACATTTCTTTAACATATGAAATATCTTTGTTCACTAAGTAATAAAATATTAGAAGATCTCTGGTTTAGAAGTTTCCTTGTGCCTTTAAGTACATTTGATGACATCAACAAAGTGGAAGCTATTACAAGTTATACAGATAATTTTATGGAAACTAGGAGTCATTGTTTACAAACTACTTCTAAATGAAACCATTAATCTTTATCCTTATCTTGTGTATGCTGAGAATGAAATTTTACAGAATAAAACTAAAGATATTTTTTATAACACTTATGTTTGGCAACAAAGCGATCACATTTGATGTTTAACGATAAAATCTATGATCACATCGAGGAAATGTCTATGGATTCCACCCTTGTTCCTGACCCTCCTAACTTTTTCTGGATTTTCATGAATAAGTTTGGTTACAAGCCTGTCCTGAACATTATAAGCCTGTGTACTACACAAAATTTGTTGATGACACTTGGCGTTTAACAATGTTAAGTCAGTTAATGAATTTTTAATTTTTATATGGTATACATCCTAATGTAAAGTTTAATATTGAAAATCAACAGAATGACAAACTGGTTTTTAGATGTTCATGCCTTAACCCTTTCCAGACAGGTCACAGGTGAAATGCTATGTCATCGTTTGTTGACTCACATTCAAAATTTTATGGAACTACTATTTCATGAATTTATGTCAATAACTTTGGTATCAAACTGTAGATTATAATTAAAATTTTAGTATTAGAACTTACTCAATTTCTTAATTTAAAAGTAAATATTAAAAAATTACAGTTAAACATCGATTTTTGTGTCATATGGTATGTTGAATGCAGCACTGGTTCAAATTAGATATTTGTGATGTGAAAATACTAAGACCATAGTTTTGTATGAATTAGGAACTCAAATTACCAATACTGACAAGCTAGAATATAAAATAAAAGCCTCTTATCTTTTCAATTTGTGAAGATATTGCTTATGTAATAAATCAAACACAGTGACAACCCACCCACCTCTTTCCATTTTTGGAAATGCTCCCTTATGTACACTTACTTCTATATACAACATGAATAACCAATCAGAATCTCAGAATGTCCCCCTAGTGGCTTTCTCAGCCATTTTAACATCTTTAGACACCATCTCTTTCTTTAGAATCAAGATTTCAATGAGGTAGGGTGTGTCTTTAGTCTCCTCAAAATTTCATTTTTTTTTTT
>NW_013666341.1:153693-161294 GCF_000517525.1 Limulus polyphemus | reverse complement strand
AAACTATTTAGTCTAAACATTTATGTTTTCATGATATAATTTGTGTTCATTCTAGAATGAAAGAGGCATAATTTATGTTTATTTCCTAATTTTTATGGTGGTTGCAAGATCATTCAAATCTACTGAACCCACACATAGATTACTTACCGAAAATTACATAAAATATAAAGTTTTTTCTTAAGAAACGTTTGATAACTATCTCAACATTATAAAGATTTTGCATGTAAAATTTCAAAATTTTGTGATGCACAAAAGTATTTTTAATCTTAAAATGAAAATTACTTTACATGTTGGATAGGCAACATGCTAAAAGAAAAAAAAGGCACTAGAAATACATTGCTATACAAACCTTAAGATTTAATAAAAAAAATTAATATTTTGAGTATAAAAGCATTGTAATGTTTACTGATAATCTGCCATATTTCGTTAACATATGCATATTAACTTAAAAGTTATAGTATGAAAATTATAATAAGCACGAAATGGTTACGAGGTCAGTCCCAGGGACCGAGCCTGTGCTGAATTAGTTAAATAACTAGAGTATACTTTCCACCAGTGTTTCAAGTCCATTTTCACTGACAATTATTCATATTTTGAAAGTTTAACACTTTCAGTTTTCAAAGGAAAATCCTATTATATCAAAAGATAAGGAAATTAAAACCTTTTTGATGGAAAAATTGACAACATTAAACAAATGCTTGGAATAAATTGTTTTCTGTTGGCATTCTTAACCCTTGAATACCAATGTGGGGGTCATTACGACCCCATACCACCTGTTTTTAATGATTGAAAATTTAACTCTGGCATTCTAGGGTTGAATAACCCACACCAAAAGTGAAACTAAATACCCCATCTGTTCCAAAGAATATTGTTTTTTGTCATAACCCTACTCTATGCACTATTCCTATACATGATTAAGAAGAAATTTATGAAAATCATCAAACAGCTATATCCAAAAGTCAGTTGTAATGTGTCCAAAAATAGTTGGTTAAAAAGACCTTTCAACTTTTAACTCTTTTTTTTTTTTCACTGTGGCTCGGATGGACTAGGAAATATACGTCTCAGCCGCAATGAAAGGGTTAAAGACAAACATCAAAAAAATACCTATTTAGTGGTATACGAGTTCAATGTGCATATGGTGTAACCATGGACAAATTGGATCAAGCACCAAAAGTCTGTGCAGTAGAATTAATGAATGGTAATGCTAAAACCTATAACACCAGTCGTATTACCAGTCACCGTTTAAGTGGGTGTGATGTGCCTACCACATGTTTATTTCCATGTCATTCTCCATTCTTAGGGAAAATTCCACATTAAAATGTTAAAATCTCTTGACAGTATGTTAAGAGAAGCAGCTGTTAGAAGATGAATACATTATCAATACATCCTTGATTGTGGATATGTAAACAAAGAGAGAGAACATGAATTGAATATGGAGTGGACTAAAAATTAGGTTTTTATTGAGACGTTTTTTGAACTTTAAAACGAGAGAAAAAAAAAGCTTCCTCTAGTTGTAGTTTTTGATTCATTACAAACTGCTTATTCAAATCTGGCAGTATTAAGTATAAGTAAACAAGAACATGAAATTACTTTGTCAAAAAACTTTATTTAACTAGTTTACATGAATGTCTAAGCAGTGGAAATGAACAAGAGTATCAGTTTACATCATGATTGGAAAAATGACTGAAAATGTTTTAATCTACCATAACAATGACTCAGAAGATGGATTTGTTCCCAGAGCAATGACTGATCATACAAGAACAAAAAAAAACTAGTCAAATGATGCGAGTTATTCACTCACATTTCCCATAAGCTAACATTTCATCTCACATCAGGATAAAAAATGCTCCATGTGGAACTTGAAGTTGAGTTCTTTTATTCCACTAAGTTTTAACCAATAATCATTGCAGTGTAAGAATGAATAATCTGAAACTAAAATGCATCACCAAAAGGAGATAGCTCTGACTATCCATTATTTTTTTTAGCAGTTGCACTGTTTCACATACCCATTCCACCCATACCTCCCATACCCCCCATTCCACCCATGCCTCCCATTGGATCACCTTTCTCTTCTTTTGGTTGTTCTACAACAACAGCCTCAGCGGTTGTGAGAAGAGATGCAACTCCAGCAGCATCCATAAGTGCTGTTCTTACAACCTAAAATAACAACAACAAAAAATAATAATTCAAGGCTCTTAATCAAATCAATGCAAACAGTTGAGTTTATTAGATTAATAATTGTGTCTCAAAAAATCCTAAGGTCTTTTTGGATTGCTGTTATAGCCTTTTATTAAATCACAATTCTGTTTTTACCCTAAGTAATTACTTTGTTTGTTACAAATGAATAATGAAAATGCCACAATAAAGTTATTTTTTAAAATTTCTAGGCTAATGAAACATTGAATCCAGTTTAACTTTTGTTATAGCTGTAAGATTCAAAATGTAATGCTCTTTTCCATACATCTTTCTTCACAAGTTTTCATATTAAAAAAACGAAAAAGTAAATCTATATATAGAACTGTTGTGTTCTGGCCTAGCTGAGATGGTCTTCTGTAACAACAATTTAATACTTCAACATCAGAGCAATTATCTTTTGATCATGGTATAAACTAATATCATCCTCTATAATGTATGTACCCAATTTCTCAACAAAAATATTGTAAATGTCTGAAATAAAAGTAAAAACGTGAATGTTTGTATATATTCCATAATTAAGTTTAAAAGAGTAATAAGCAATTTTTTTTATGGATATTAACTGAACAAGAAATGCTAACTTTGAAATTCTTACCTTTGTGGGATCAATTATGCCTGCTTCGATCATGTTGACATACTTGTTATTCAAAGCATCATATCCTACATCAGGGTCAGAGTCTATAACCTTCTGAACAACTACTGCAGCATCTACTCCAGCATTTTCTATAATCTGTTTGCAAGGCATTTTTAATGCTTTCTTGATAATATCAATACCTGAAAACAATTGTAAAAATGTACATACTTTTAATACCCCGACAAGAAGAGTCATTGGTTTCATTTCTAACTGTGAGATAAGAACTCGTCCATTAGTATTTCTAATAGGGAAATAAATTTAAAATAAACTATCCGTTGAAAGAAAAAAAAAGCCAAATTATGCAAAGCAATGTATATAATGATAATAATAATAAAAAAAATGCAGCCATTTTGGTATGTTTACCTATTTGTTGATCACTGTTGTCTCCTTGTAACTGATCTAAAATGGGCAAACACCTAAGAAGAGCTGTTCCACCACCTGTTACAATGCCTTCCTCAACAGCTGCTCTAGTAGCATTTAATGCATCATTGACACGGTCTTTCTTTTCATTAACTTCTACTTCGCTGGAACCACCAACCTGGAATGATTACAAATAATTTTCCAGGACATTTTTTCTTCACATTTGTGATCACTCATATTTATTTCATCTTTGTACCCGTAGAATTTTTTTATTTTTGTTTAAAATCAAGTGCATCCTGTAAACATGAAATTTCAAAGTTAATTTCCAGGCCTGAAAATTCACGAAAAACTGAGTTTATGAAATGCATTATCTGATTTATTAACAGTTAATTATGTTATTGAACAAATAAATTAAAACATTGTTAATTAAATAAAACTAAACATCATGAAATAAACAATTTTCATATACAAGATGTAAAAAAAGAAATTTTTAACTGTAAGTACCTTTAACACAGCTACACCACTGGCCAACCTTGCTAGTCTTTCACTCAGCTTTTCCTTCTCATAATCAGAGTTTGTCATATCAATTTCATCCCTAATTTGGTCTATTCTTCGATCAACATCTTCCTTCTTTCCCTTCCCCTGCACAAGTTAATAATAATAATGAAAAAAAAAGAAAGATTAGAAATAGTACAGGAATATCATTTAACGCAAGAGCATTGTTTTGGTTAGTACAAAACGTATTTCACAATTATTTTATCTTGTTTAATATATTTAATTACATTACGTAGTGAACAAGTTTATCTATTTTAAGATAGCCCTTTCTCCTAAACAATAAAACAGAAAACACTGTACAACACTAAACACAAATACATAAAAAATAAGCTGAAATACAAAAAAAAGAACACCATAAAAGTTTATACAGTCTCACCTGGTGGCATATATGTTCAGAGCATCTTCAATGCTCTTCAGTCTATAATAAATTTAGATGTGATGTATACTTTTTCACAAAAAAAAAAAAGAAGAGAGAGAGAAGAGAAAAAGATCTAAGTAAAACTAATACCAACTGAAAGTCCAGGTAAGTAGGCTATTCCTTATAGTAACAAGTCATTTCCCTATATTTCATTTAACTGCATACTAGGCCTTCAACTATATTCTATTGAGATTTACAGATAATTTAAACTTAAATGAGAAATAACTTTTATTAGAGAGATAAATTCAACAGGACAACTCGCTGAAGCATGGGGAGGGAGGGAAGGGTGGTAGTTTAGGCCTGCAATTAAGAGAAATATCTTTTAGCTGAGAATTGCACAGCATATGTAGAAAGGGTACCCAAAGTTGGTTAATAAAGATGTACAACCAGATATATCATGATAGATAAATTTCGCAGCATTGCATTTTATGATGAAGCTGAAGATCTCATCTTTTGAATCATTTCTCAACAGCTGATTGTTAACAACTGCTACTACTTAGTAAGAAAATTTATTTGTACCTACTTTTAACCAATAAATGATAAAGTAAAATACTAGAAGTTCCAAGAATGAATACAAACTAGCCTAAATGAACAATTCATATTGTGTTATTTACTAAAATATATCTGACTGCACTTCAGTATTGATTAAATGATATACCTTCAGCAGCAAGGTGTCATCTTTTGTAATGGTAACCTCACCAACTTCTCCCAAATCTGATAATTGAACTTCCTCCATTTTGATAAGATTAGCATCATCACCAAACACAAGTCCACCAGTAGCAACAGCCATGTCATGCATAGTGTTCTTCCTGTTATCTCCAAATCCAGGAGCTTTCACTGCTGCAACCTGGAGACCTACTTTTAACCTATAACCAAATTCTTAATTGTGAGAATTTTACCACACTCAATTTCTACAGAATGCTTAGTTGCACTTTATTTTTCAGTATTAAGTATTTCGTGAAGACAAGTTAATTCATGAAGAATTTCTTTATCTTACCAAATTTTTCTTTTCTGACTTATACCTAAAAAGTAACTTTCAATTATGCAGTTCATTAGATTGCATTCGGTTAGTTCACTAGCCTACCAAGAGTAAATCCTTTAAATATTAATTCCCACTGCTATATTGATTCCTTAGTAGCACAATAAGTAAATATAATATGAATTGAGTCATCTGAAAAACAACAGATTCACAATTTCAACCCTGTGTCCAATACTTAATTGAAAATTTGATTTCTTGTGTACAATAGAGTTGTAAATGTTGTAAAAGCTTGCCAAATTTCATAATGGGGTTAAAAACAAAATACATCTTTACATGTTAAGCAAATGAACTAACCCCATATTGAAGAAAAAAAATTTTGACTAGTTTTTAGTAAAATGTAAAAGTGTTATACAAAAAATTTCAGATGTGTTATTAAAATATTTGCATTTAAGATGTCTGAATTTAAAAAGTTAGCCTGATTTAGACTCTGATAAGTCAGAGCGTAGGGAGTTGTTCACATGAAGAATAATATTACTTTTCTCCATCGTGTGATTTGTATAACCCATAGAAACTCCCAAATGCATATCTAAAGTTATTTTTTCAGTATCCCCATATATTGTATCTAGTATTTACTCTCCTATACCACAAACTATTACTAACTCAGCAATGTAGTGTAAAGTGAATATTAGGTAACTAAAATACATAATACCATGTTGAATGGCACTCTGTAAAATGTCATGTAGCTTGCACACTTTGACCCCACCTTTGCATATAGTTACTTCATAATGTGCATTATTAGAAAAATAGTGTACAACAAAACGTGACACGAGCAATTTTTGAAGTTTTATGGTTAAAAGCTTTGATTATTCTTAATGCAAACAACAGATTACATTCAACTGACCGTATTATTATAAAAAAACGAAGAGAGATTAAACAATGAAACTGCATAAAGTATTCAGAACAATTATGACAGAAGGAAAATGAGACAAACCTGTTTAGAACTAGAGTGCTCAGAGCCTCTCCATCAACATCTTCTGCAATTATAATCAGAGGGCGACGCTGTGCATTTGCAAGCTCAAGTGCTGGAATGATGGATTGAATACTTGAAATTTTCTTTTCACTGAACAATACAAGAGCATCCTGGAATTCCACTTTGGCTCCTGTAAGTAGGTTTAAAGTTATATTTGAGTTATTTTTCAGATAGGAACACATGCCACATCCTTTTTACACAGTTACATTCAAAATTTTATTACACTGCCTTATTACTAATGTTTTAACTTTTCATATTATCTAAATTATAATTTGTTAATTTTTTAAAAAAAGAGATATTTAAGTATATTCCCATTCTTCACTTCCATACACCATGCAACTGTCTCTTCTCCAAATTCTCCTTTTTAGATTTTCTTTCTTCCCTTACATGGGATTCAGAGAGTCTACCAAAACAAAAACGTAAGATATAAATATTGATAGACTAGAATATAAAATAACCTTTCACCTCCTTGATTTTCTGAAATGTTAACAATATTTATCACACCCACCATAGAAACTCTTGCTAAAGCTTCATACTTTTGAAATTACGTAGTTACTCATGCTTACTTGTCAATGGTACATATTTGTGAACTAAACAACTCTGACAGTATTCCGTTTTATGTCCATGGTGAAAGCCACTACTTTGGAAGTGGATCTTGATGTACATAGACTAAAGTTCATGATCCAAAGGGTAATGGAATTTTTTTTCCTTATTTATCTCTTACTAAAAAAGCCAAGTAACCTATATTAGTTTTGGGACATTCTGTTTTAGTGTCTAATATATTTTTTGGACAAACATTGTTAAAAAAAGAAGGCTTACAAAACCATGCACCTGTCAGGTGCAAACAAACTTAGGGCTAGGGTAAGTGCAAAATTTCTATTTATGTATTGTTTTATAACTTTTTAAACAAAATTAACTAGAATGTAATAAATTAAAAAACTAACTAGGTTATACAAAAAAAAGAGAAAAAAGTCATCACTACTTGAAGAGCATGCACAGTTAGACAAAGTGACTTGAAACTCTGTTTAACACTATTGCCCCAGGTATCCTTTACTGCACATGACACAAGGTTGTAGTGTCTTATTATACTACTTTTTGTTTATGTTATACCAATTAGAATAGCATTAAATTTTAGCTAATAATCTATATTTTAATAGTATAGAAGTTAAGTTCTTAATTCTACAAGGGAATATATATAAAAAATCCTGAATTTCCAATAGTGTGACCCACGTGACATATTGGCATGTCATCATCCCTATTCTATCCATCACCCCTCAAAAATGTATGAAATTAAACATAAATTACTCTCAATAAAATCGTTATTGCTCAGACAAACCATAATTTTTATAGTCTTCAATTTTGTTTGGTTACAGAGCTATTAAATAGAAAAATCAGACCTCTCCTGACACATCCTCTCTTTCACAATTCATTG
>NW_013666341.1:149512-152693 GCF_000517525.1 Limulus polyphemus | reverse complement strand
TTTTTCATCTATCAATTGACGTATTGTATAATTTTGTGTTCTGAACAGATAACTGTCAATTTCACTCAGAGTAGCAACATCATTCCCATGAGAAAGTTAACGACTAGCTTGGATGAATTTATAACAGCTCCTGTCACATAGTTAGAAAGCCAGGAAACTTTTGAGAGGTAAGTGAGCATAATGTGAGCTGCACATTCCCCGAGTGATTTACAATTTATAATGGCATGGATAGTAGTTAGACAGGGTTCAAAGGGCAATAAAACAATAAAATTTAATTATAAATAGTTGTATAATGTTACGAACTTAGAGCTACTTAGGATAAACAAACGTATTCACGTTAGAATTTGAAGTCATTCTAGAAAGAAAAAAAAAAAGGTAAATTTAGGTTTATTTCGATTTTTTTTTCTGGGTTAAGAGGTCGGTCAAATTGACCAATCCTGTTTTGAGATAGGGAACAGAAAATAATAACAGATAGACTATAAAGTTTTACTGGAAGAAAAAACATACACATGTTTAAAATGCATTTAGGAGGTTTAAGGGATTACACAATAGAAATTTGAGAATTTTGAGATGAGGAAAAGTATTTTCAATTTTAACATGAAAACTACTTTGCACACAAGACTATTCAAAACAAACACTCAATATATTCATGGACAAATACTTCACTCAGAAATACGTTTTTTTTTGAACTTTTGCTACAGTTAGTGTTAGGGTAAAGAAAACAACAGATAGTCTTTCCTAAAAAAACAAAATAAAAACTTTTGTTCAAAAATCTGAGTTTTTATATACAATAGACTTATTATGCTTACTAGAAGCTTCCCAAATTTTATGAAGACATTCTTCATGCATTCAGAGTTATGTTCCTTATTTGTTCTGTCTTTACTATTATTTAATATTCTTACCTTTTGATGTGTTAATAAAATATGGAGAGATGTAACCTCTGTCAAACTTCATGCCTTCAATAACTTCTAGTTCATCATGAAGTGTTTTTCCATCCTGGAAAGGAAAAAGATAGACATTTCATATAGTCAAACAAGGAAATTAATAAATGGGAAGAGATATGAATTGCTTTAACATTTTCCAGTCTTTTGGTAACAGCATACATGCTAAATGATCAGTTACTAAAAGATTGCACAAAATAGCAACAGAGACTATATTATTTCTCCAAACATAAATTTTTGAATAAAACTGTTATGATTGTGTTTTAGATCTTTAATACAGTCACAGGAATAGTTTTTAACAGTTAAATTAAAAGTTGACGACTAACCATTTCACTGTGAAATAATATCCAAACCAACACACAATTGATTTATACATTCTGATGCAGCAAAAAGCCACACCGACAAGACAAATAGTATTATTGCTTCTTATATATATATATAAGGACAACAAGGTACATCTAGGTTGTTCCATCCACCATATTAAACTCTAAAATAACACACTCAAAACCAGTTCTTATAATTCAAATAGTTATCAAGCTTTCATTTAAACTCCCTTAAGTTAACTGCATCAACTACATCTGAAGGCAACCCATTGCAAAGACTAACCACCCTCTTAGAAAAATAAAGCTGTCTTAGCTGAGGATAACTGTTACCCTGCCAAAATTTATATTTGTGACCCCTAGTCTTACCATTCTCTACACTAAGTATGAAAAAAGATTAGGTATCACAGTCCTTTGTATTTGAAAATAGTACGGTGAGTGATTTTTATCATTCAATGAAAATATATTTTTTTCAGGTCCATGTATCATAATGTAGTGAATAAAACAAATAGCATACTAAAAAAAATAAAAAATCTTCATTTATTTAACTTTTTTTCAAAAATCAGTGTATAGATGTGTTATCTATGTAAAAGTTACACAGTATTTAGTAATTCCTCAAATGCTCTTGATTATCAACATTTGACATAAATGGTTCTAACTGAATTTATTTTTCTAAGTGAATAAAAATATTAGCAGATAATCAAAAATGTTGAATGAGAGTGCCATAGGATAGGTTACTCCATCACCAAAGGCAGCACATTCATGAAATTTAGGGAGAGGTTGCACACTTGCCCTATTTAATATAAGCTAAAAAATTATTATGAATTTTATTAGTATAACACTCAAACCTGAAAAACACTGTTTGACATGAAATTAACAGTTAATAACTGTCATTTTGAGCATCAGAAAAAATAGCCAAAATCAGGTGTGAAATTAGGGTAAAGTTATTAATGACACAAAAATTTTGTCAAGGAAGACCTTGGACTAAATAATTAAATGAAGAGTAAAACTAATGCATGATTTAAATCTGGTCAATTCGGACACTATTCACATTCATTTACAAATATCAACCCGGTTTCGATGTGCTTTTACACGGCTTAAAATTCACTTTTAACACGTGCATAAATTATGATAATTTGTAACCGGCTAGTACAATAAACGCATCAGCAATACGATATTGGTTGTAAAAATATTTACCTTCACAATCAACTCTATTACACGTTCTTTTTTTTTGTCTCCTAGCCGACAGTATCCAGCAATTCCCACTTTACAAACGTGGACAAACATACACTTGTAACAGTTATCACCATTGTTTTACATGAACAGCAACTCATAAAAGTAGACTGTAGTCCCCAGTTTGGATTAATGCACGCTCAATAACAACGACCGTGTCATGGATCATCAGAGCAGCAGTCATAAACAGCTGTATTAGTCGCAATAGGAAAATACCTCTCGTCACATGCGCTCAATAAGTAAAGTTGTGCACATGGTTTTAAAAAATTTTTTATGCAACCAATAATGACAAATTTACGTGAGCAACTAACAACGCACCTAAAGCAAAATTTACATGCATTATTGTGCACAAAAACAATCACACACCTCAAATCTGAAGGACTGTATCAACGCTAGCAACTCCCTTTACAATCTTTAACACTTTAGTTTGATCCCCTCTTCTTTTTCCAAGAGAAAACAGCTTCAGAGGTCTTAACTTATCCTTATACGACATTTATGACTGAATGGGAAAGTTGTTAATAAAAATTCTTCACAAGGCATGTTTGAGAGCAGCTCAGGCAATACACTATTCAATATGATAACATGAGCTACAAGTTCAAGTGGTTTACAACTTGTGTGGCAAATTATTAGTTAGACATGGTTCAAAGACTAATAAAGCAATAAAAGCCAGCCCTTATCATTCATGTA
>NW_013666341.1:147705-149365 GCF_000517525.1 Limulus polyphemus | reverse complement strand
TAAAGCAATAAAAGCCAGCCCTTATCATTCATGTACTCATCAAGCTTTCTCTTAAACTCACTTAAATTTACTGCCTCCACAACATCCAAAGGCCAACCATCCTGTTAGAAAAATAAAACGGTCTTAGCTGAAGACAATTCCTACCCTGCCAAAATGTATATTTGTTCCCTAGTCCTATTATTCTTATTATTAAGTATGAAAAAAGATGATGCCTCAACACTATCAATTCCCTTCACAATCTTAAACATGTCAATCAGAGAGAAAACAATTTGAAAGATTACAACCTCTCCTTGTAAGACAACCACTCCACCCCAGTAACCCTTTCCAACAATTCAACGTCTTTCCAACTGTGGCCTAACCAATGATCTATACAATGAAATTATAACCTCTTTAGACTTGCATTTAATATTTCTGTAAATACAACCTAAAATCCTATTTGCCCTACCACTAACAACAGCACACTGCATGGCTGGCTTTGGAAACTGATCAACTACTACACTAAGATCCCTTTCCTTCATGACATTGGTGAGGTTACTCCCATCCAAATAAGTACAGATAGATGTAGATTGTTACAAGCTTTAAGCTATTTAGAATAAACAATTATTGTATCCTGTTATAAACTGCAGTCATTCTGGAAAGAAAAAAAGGGTAATTTAGATTTATTTCATTTTTTTTTTACAACGTCCGTCCAATTGCCCGAGTCTGTATAGAGTTAGGGTAGAGAAGCTACCAGATAAAATAGTTTTCAGAAATAAAAAAAGAGAAAAAAAAGTTTAATTTTTACTTAGGAAGTTTTACAGTTTGCACACAAAACTTCAAAATCTACAGATGAAGTATTTTTTATCTTAAAAAATCACCTTGCACTTGGAGTAGTCATCACCGACTCAATAAATTCATACAAATCTTTAATAAAAAATCTGATGGGTATATAGAAACCTGCTATGATGTTCACACCATGATGCATTGCTTTTCAGGTATGAATAAACAGTATATATCACACTGTTTATTAATTTTTGAAAAAAAAGGGGTTGTGGACCCTCCTAATCTGCACCTACTTATTTTTATAATAATAATAAAAAAATAATAATGAGGGTTAGTTACCCTGGATTCCTCCCAGATTTACTCCTGCTTACACAGTATTAATTAGCTATTAATTCTTGAAACGGTGTCTGCCCTTGCCCCCTAGACACACCCTTATCAAGATCCACACCTGGTTATTGCTTGTAATACAACATTTAACTTACACAATTATAAATGTCTTTAATATTTGGAATGGGTTTAGCCCTCCTGTACCCCTACATTCATAGCTACTTACCTAACATAAAATAATAATTTCTGGGACAAAAATGGATGGGGGATCTAGATCCCCCTGGACCCCCCACCTTCTGTATCAGTGCTTACTTATACAACATTAAAGAATAATACAGTTACCAAATTATAAGTTAGAAACATAAGATATATACACACACACACACAAAAAAAAGAGTAAATTTACACCTAAACACTTAAGTAACCAGAAAGTTGGTGATAGGTGCCGTTAGCCAGTTGCCGTCTCTCTAGCCAGTAGTTCAAAATTACTGGAGCAACAGCAGCCTTAGTAGCTTTGTAATAACAAGAATAGGTCAAGCAAGTTTAGTCTTTCCCCGCTGATTTTTCCAAG
>NW_013666341.1:144767-147460 GCF_000517525.1 Limulus polyphemus | reverse complement strand
AATTAGATGACGAGGCATTTGGCTACCTTAAGAGAGTCACATCAAATCATGAGATGTACAATGCGTGTGTATGTGTATAAAAACAATCATTTGTAAATAGCTGACATTAAATTTACTCTAAAGAAAAATAAATTCAGTATTGGAAAATTAAGAAACAACAAATGTTGGGTTAAAGCAATGTTAAGCATTAGAAACCTACTGATTAGCCAATGTCATGTAAAAAATAAGGTAATAATGATCTCACCTTGACTGTAATAACTCCATCTTTTCCAACTTTCTTCATTGCATTTGAGATCAGTTCTCCGATTTGCTTATCTCCGTTTGCTGATATAGTTGCAACCTAACAATACAGTACATGTTATAATAGTACTATTACGTAAGAATTATGCTATATATTTCTTTTTCATACCAATAAAAATTTTGATTAGATTGCCCTCCAAAGAACAGAATAAACTCATAATGTAAACTTCATATTTCTTGCTTTATATCAATGGATAGAATTCACTAATGCAAAAACTTGCCATTTAAAATCATGCTTACATCAGGTAATGTAAAGAAGAAGAAAAAAAGTAAGTAAACATACTTTAAAACCGGGACATTTAAAATATATATAAATAATATTAATCTTTTGTGTGTGTGCATGTATTTATAAAAATTAACCACATATTTACTGAAACCAAAGTTTACTTATGTGTAGGTGATGGAAATATTTTACATAAATGATATTTGTTAAAAGTACAAGCTCAGGGTCTGTACAGACACAAGTTGAAAAAATTCCAGGACTGAATCAATAAATTTCCAGGAACAACCAAGCGAATAATTATAAAAAAAAAGACTTTACTCCCCATTGCTTCTAATTATGCATTTTTTTCACATAAAGCTGTCAATTCCCATCGTTTGTTGGTGTTGTTTAAATAATGCAATGTGGCTTTTAAGTGCAGTTTTGCCCATATTCAAAATGTCAAAGGTTTTCTTGAACATGTTGCAACCTGCATTGTGTTTGGCTGGACCCTCATGTACAAGCCAATCTGCATATTCTGGTTTATCAAGTCATAAGGCATTAAATGTGCATTTCCCACCTGGGATAGCTTTAATTTGCTTTACATGCTTGGTCAAGCATTAAACGTGATAAATCAATGCTTTGTTAAGTTTCAGCTAATCCACGAGCTGCCATTGCATTGCAAATGCGCAAATTGTTAACAGACAGCATTTAATTTGGTAATGTTTTTCAGCCTATGCATTATATATAAGGGCCTAAGTTATGACTGTTATAGTACGTAACCATGTAAATTTTTTTGAATATACATTTTTGGGGTTTATGTGAAATGAACAGAATTTTTTTTTCTTAAAGAGTAAATTAATTTCAGGAGTTTTCATGAGCCTTTGTACATTTCCAGGACTTTTAAGCACTTTTACAGGAGCATGTTAGTTTTCCAGGAATTCCACAAGGTGTACGGAGCCAGAAGCTATAACAGTAAGTGACCATTTTTCATAGTACGGTAAATATATACAAGTACTTTGAACAAGACTAAGTTAATTAAATTCAAAACTTAGTTAAGTATCAGATATGGAACAGCCTCATGCCCAACCTATGAAAACTTAGCTGTTACAAAAATTATTTTATGTTCCCATCATAAATAACTAACATGTGCTCACTTTTATAGAAACTGATTAAAAAAAGGATTTTGTTAAAAGGATATGCACTATTACAAACTTCACACACACAAAAAAAACAACAACCAAAAAACAATTAAAAAAAAAAAAATTCTAGCATCTCACCTGGGCTATTTCTTCAGGAGTTGTCACATTCTTGGATAATTTCCTTAAATGTTCAACTACCTTTTCAACTGCTGTCATTACTCCTATGGGAACAGAATAAATAGTAAGTTAGTAAATATTACAAAACTTTGACTCAAATGTGCACTATAGAATGTACAAGTTTTATTCTTACCTATGAAATATATTTAATGCTTCTATTAATTGACCAGCCTTCTCTATTTCTAATCTGCTAATGAATAAACAGATGTCTTATTCTACTTGGTTTCACAGTTATTCTTGCAGATTGTAAAAACACATCAAAAAAAGTTTAGCAAAATTTCTTAATATATTGTAATGCCATCTCACAAATAACTTATGTTAAACTATATAAAGTATTAAGACTAAGAGTAACTATATTTTGAAGTTGAGTAACAACCAGTCCTACATTTTCACCTATTAAATAAGTAAAATCATTAAATCACTAATGAAACCAAACCTTTTCTTATTTCAATTGGATTTGCACCCTTGCTGATTTTTTCAAAACCTTCCTTTGCAATTGAACGTGCTAAAATTGTGGCAGTTGTAGTTCCATCTCCTGCTTCTTCATTTGTATTGTTGGCAACATCCTGAACAAGCTTAGCACCAATATTATGAAATTTGTCTTTCAGTTCAATGGCCTTAGCTACAGTTACACCATCTTTTGTTATTTTTGGACTACCCCAGGACTGTTCAAGTATCACATTTCTTCCCTAAATCAAGAAAGTTTCATTGAATGAAATTATCTAGTTTAAATCTTTAATCCTAGTTTCAACAAAATCCAATAAAAAAAAAAAGATTAAAAAATGGTAAGTTTCAGAAATAGCAATATTCTACTTAATTTTAAAAAGGTAGTACTTGTGTAGTCGTGGGAGGCAAGGCACACGACAGGGGATAGG
>NW_013666341.1:129522-144746 GCF_000517525.1 Limulus polyphemus | reverse complement strand
TATCTCTAATTAAGTTAAGTTAGTGTTGTGTGTGTGTGTGTGTGTGTGTGTGTGTGTGTGTGTGTGTGTGTGTGTATATATATATATATATATACATATATATATATACATACACACACACACACACACACACAAGTGCACCTTTTTAAAATATAGAATAAAATAAGATCAAACCTCTTCGGTTTTTTCATCACCAACAAATGCAATGTTAAAAAATGTACACTTACCTGAAGAGCACAGAGTAGTATAAATATTGTAAAAAATCACCACATTTACCTAAAAAAGTACACCTTTCCCATACAAAAACGTTAAGACAATATTATTGTTTCTTTCCCAGTTTTATAGAACATTGGTCTAATTCACTTTTGTAATAACTGTGTAATAATTGTTTGAAAATGTATTTTTTCTTACACCTTTAATAATATTGTGGAATGGAAATTTTTCAGGAAGATCATAAGACTTTTCTTAGGCAAACTTGAATACATGTAACAATGTTCTTTACTTTCTAATTGCACTATCTGATATAAAAAAATATATAATTCTTAAATTTGAAATACATTATAAAACTATAATTAAACACTTTTGCTGAGTTTATTATTAAGATTTTAGTGATCATGAATTGTAATGTATAAAATAATGACATTACCAGTCCATAAAACCCTAGTTGTCACGAAATACTGTATGCAACACTCTGAAATACATGTATAAATAATACAACGTTTTATTTTAAGTTAAATCAAAATATGAAGCATTGGTTTCTCAGTAACAAATGTCCCATTACAGATTTTTTTTATTATTATTTTAAACATAGTCTGCAAGTTAGGGAGATGTTTTTGGAGAGTTGGTTTCAAAATTGAGCTTTCTGGTATGCGAATGTGAAGGATAAGACTGCAGTAGTAGTTATAGCAGAGCAGCATAAGTAGCAGAAACAGCAGTAGCACCAGGGCAGCATTATAAAGGAATAAACACCAATCAACAGTATTTACCTCTGTTTCAGACCAATAAGGACCAACTATTCATAAGTGCTTTTTATTTAACCAATCATGTATGCACACGTGAAAACTTCTATTTTGTGCAAGACGAACACAGTACGGCTAACCCCCTAAACTACATATTCATGGCCAAACACCATTGAGAGAACTTATTTAACAGTAAAATGTTTTTTTTTTTTTTTAGGTTAACAGGTCTAGCCCTTTATCAGAGTGAATTTTATTTGTTCATATTTTAATACCAGAAATCGTGACATCCCTGTGTATCCCACCCAATCCAAATTTGGTCTCACTGGTTTACAGACTGGGTTAAAATTGGTAAAGTTAAAATTTCAACTTTACTTTCATGCCTAAGTTATAAAATTTAGTTTGTCATATGCTGTAAGATTTAAAACTGCCAAGGAGAATTTTCAAAAGTAACTTGCTTACCTTTGGACCCATTGTCACAGCAACAGCATCGGCAAGGACATCCACACCCTGTAGCATTAAAGCACGAACATCTGCACCAAATTTGATATCTTTTGCAAACCCTCTTCTTAAAGCTGGTGAAACATGGCGGGCAGCTGATGATCGTAATATGGTTGGTAAACGGTACATGTTATTTCTGAAAACAAAGAAAGCTTTCAAATAAAAATACATTACATTTTTCTTAATTGTGCCAAGTTGTGGATATTAATTTATATATATTATAAGACAATTAGTATAATTTCTGTGCTGGTATTTGATGTTTTAGTGAATCAAGGTGACATTGATGAGCATTAAACGTTATAATGGTCTTCTTTCACCTTTAAATTTAAAGGCTTTATCTTTCTCATACTTTTAATGTAGTTATCTACACAATTTCAATCAGTTTGTAAAATAAAAAACAACAAAAACATCTAATCAAACCTACCTCTTCCAATAACATACAATATACAAATTACAATACATGTGAATGTTTCACTAAAATGAGTTAAAATCTGAACTACAGACAATATGAGAAGTTGTATATCACATGATTGCCTCAGTATCTACAACTACAAGAACTCATCGAGAAAGATAGCCATTCCTACTCCTAACGCCATTAGTAACAATAACGCTAACATTACCCATTAGCAACTAAACATTATTGATTAATCTGTTTTGCCTAATTTTACATTATGGTAATACGTGTTACGAGACAATATAACGCTCACTCATACTAATAACAGTAATATTAATAATTTATAGTTACAATGAATTAGTATACTTATTACTACTATTACTACCATTATTAACATAGGTGTTGCATCATCATTGGATATTATTCAATTTACTATTAGTATTAATATTAGTACTACAGCCCACTGTATTATTATTTACTATTAATAGTACCATTTTTAGCGAGTGGAATTGGAAGTGGAACATAGAAGTTAGGTAGTTTTAACTTTGTGTAGTTCACGTGTGATTTCGTTCTTGAAACATCTTAACACTAACGCCGAGTAACAGTACTAACACTAACAGTGCGATTATACACTATATTACTTTGCTTATATAATTCTAATGCAGAGAGATTAAATTAGATTTTCCTAAGAAGTAAAATATATATGGGAAATGTTATTATTACCAATAAAATTATGGCCAGAACTTCAAAGGAGAAAACGAAGTAAATCCAAAAGAAGATGTACACTACCACCTCTCCACTGCACTAAAACTTACAATGACGAATTTTCCCGAACCACATGTCTACTTAAGACCAAGGGCCAGAAATAGGAATACTATATTATACATTATTTAAACGCATAATTTTCTAAGAAATATACTTAGTGTTAAACTTTAAGAAAGAAGAAAATAACACAAAAGATAATCTAAATATCATCAATATATATCTATTGTCTTAAATGTTAGTAATATTAGTGAAAACCGTTTTAAAAATCCAAGGTCATATGAAACATATGAATTATGCAAGTTACAGGGCGACTAGTTCTAGAACTTACTATTGTGCAGTTAGGGTAACACGTGCTCAGTTTAACTGTTATATTAAAAAGAACAAGTCTTAACAGAATAAGAATAATGTATTTGCATCCTTTATCAACTGCATTTTAATTAATTGTAAATCTCAGAATAAGATCCAACGCATAAAAAAAGTATTTCTCTTAACTTTATCTGATTTCTTTATTATATTCTCCTTACGTGACTCTTCGGTATTCCTCCGAGATCCCGATTGTGTCGCCAGTGGCGTTGTTGGGACTAAAGCGTGTAGATTGGAAAAGTAACTTTTGGACCCTATATTTCTCGAGACTCGTTCATAACGTTAGAAAAGGGATAATTTAAGATGGTAATTTTTCTTATTCTTCTATTATATGTATAGATAGATGCGTTTTGTTTTTGGAATTAGCATTTTTTAAACCAAATTACAATTTGAACACAGAATTGAACTTCTCAAAGTTAGTTACTAAAATATTTGTAGGGTAATACCAGTAATTCTAAATTTAAATTTAAAAAAATTTTAATCATTAATATTAATAATAATTGGTAAATGTTACTAATACAAATAGTAATAGTAGTACTTTTAGTTAAAAAGTTGTAGTTGTACAAATTATAGCTACAAATGCAATGTACAAGTATGTAATGTTAATTTGGACAATGATTAGGTGATGATAATGGCTAACAGTTCCAATTACAGATTTAAAGCAAACTAAATAATTTACTTAAACATAAAGGTTTCTTTAATATGCAAATATAAGTGGCTCTTTTAAAAACAAAGAAAAAACGACCAAAAGAAATCCTAAAGTTTAAGCCCATCTTTATAGCATACATTTCTTAACATGTTCGTGGCATGATTTCTCTGATTATGCAATAAAAAAGTAAAGCCTCATTATGAACTCTGTCTTAGATACTGCTAATTTTATGGCTTTATCTTACGTTTTATGACTGCATTAACAGCTTTCTCTTGAGTGCACTACTAATGGTACGTGACATCCTGTCTTTACCCATTTAAGCTTTGGCTGTCATGTGCCACTAGTGGTGCACACTATGATTTAAATAATAATAATCGAATGATCATAATATTTAATATTTTTTTCAGAGTAATTTTGCCATTTTTTTTAGAAGAATTATCAGTATTTCACAAAAAAGGGACATAAGATAAAGTAATCCCTACTGTGGATGATAATAGTTCTATCCTTATTTTATTACAGTTTTTTATTTATGAAAGAAGTCTCAGTTTGTTTGTTTTTATGCTTAAATTACTCACAATGAAAAATTTAATGCGAGTTTCTAGGTGTAATTTTAAAATAAAAAGTGATCTGGTCGTGTAATTTGTTTTATTTCAGTTGTCCTTTCAACATGGCATCCATGCTCCATCAGTAGTACATAATGGAAGACGTGGCTTTATTATAGCAATCCGTACAAAATAAATGCTTTCTTATAGGAATTTGGAGATATTAGGTGCAGTTATATCTTATGGGTGCTGTGTACTACAGGTAGCTTACGATGTCCAACAGAAAACATGCAAATGTACCACCAGTGGTGCACAATGTTGTGAACGTGTTAAATATCTGTACTCTCATTTCTAATGTGTTAGTATCCTACTAGTTGTAGCTTGTATTATTCAGAGGACCAGAGTTGTACACAGTACTCCAAATAGTTTCATCAGCATCAGTAATATATCTATAGAGGTTAAATAACCATCTTAATTAATATTACTTAAGAATTTTTATAAACAGAATTGAGAACTCTTATTTGCTCTTTTCACCACAGATATACATGTAGTCAAATATTTACAGGGCTTTAGCATTTTATCAACAATCACACTTAAATATCTATCAGTTTATGTTATACAACCCCAAAGCTTAATCTTCTTCCTTAAGAAGTTTAAGTTGAATCACTTTCCACAGTTTCTTTTACACAAATTTAGTACTGAAACTAATTTTTCACATTTTCTTTGATATTAGTGAGGCTGTCTAGGTGCTTTGGAATAATAGAAAAATTTTCTTTAAAACCCTCTCTTCCATGTATCTGAGTGACTTTAGCAAATTTGAAAATATTACTGCCTAAGGAACTACCTAAATTGTTGATACTACTATGGAGGTCCATAAAACATTCCCACAAGGGACTTTAATCCATCTGTTCTGATTCTTCCTAATAAATAACAAAATCACCATGTATCACCATTTTTTTCTTTATAGTATTATGTCAATTATCTTTCCACAACTTATCAACCAATTCAAGAAACATAATGATGTGCACTATCTTTTCCAAAGATTTCTGATATTTTAGATGTGCAAATTCTACAGCTAGGGTTGCTCTCATTCTTAAAAATAGCTTTATTAAAAATATTTAACTTAATAAGACAAACAGAAAACCCTTTTTCCTAAACCCATGGTGTGCACGGTTAGTTAAGTGACAACTTTTAAAACACTTCTAAATAACTACTTGCAAAAGAATTCAAATACTTTGCCAATAGTAAAAGTTAACAAAATCAAAATTTTGTAAATTTTCTTTCAGACTTTTTCTTTTAGAAAGCAGAGAACATATTATTTATTTTCTAATTAAGAGGAGCTTCCCAGTTTTAAGAGTCTCTAAAGATAACAGAACCTCTAATATTTCTTTAAGTATCTTTTAATTATATGATACATTACAACACGGTTGGGAAACTCAATTTAGAGAAGTTTGCTGACCTTGTCTGAAACAGGTTCTCCATAAACAGAATTTAGAGAAGTATCTTTCCATTTCTAAAGAAATTCATTTGTTATAATTTTTTTTCATAATAATATTCTATTTGTAATTTCCTAGGGCCAATATTATCCATGACTTTTTTTTTCAGTTAACATGGGCAGAAAAATATTCTGTTCTGAGCAAATTAAAATCCTTTTTATTTTCCATGCATCCACTATTACACTCCAAAATGGCATATTCTTGTAATTTTTGTAAGCACAGTGATTTTCTTGTTTTAATGTAACTTCTTTTATTTGTTTATGTAAGAATGGGGTTTTGGTTCTAATGGAATTCAGAAGTCAGTGATAACCTTAATGTTAGCACTTTGGTTTATACTTGAAATTCTAGTGTTCCTTGAATTTTTTGAAGGTCTTGTTCACATGATCTTTTAGTATGCAAGGGATCCGATGGCTATGTAATCAGTTTTCATTGATCAGCATAGTAGAACTGTTAATGCTGAATCATTTGTTGGTGTTCCATTAAGGTTTCCAGATTGTGTGAATGCTCAATTTGCAGAACATGTACATTTTTTCATGTTGATGAACAAGTCCTATCTTTGGCTTAGACTTTCTATTCTCTGGCTTGTACAGGCCTGAGAAACCCCTTGAATTTGGTCAAAGTGGGCTACTTCATATTTGACTGTTGTTCAGTCTGTTATTAGAGTGTCCAAATTCCCCTCTCGGGTGACTTGGATATTATTCCATTATTGCTGATGTTCATTTATTTCTGTCTGTTAATTTCACTGAATATCTTATGGAGGTGGTGCTTGCATCAAAGAGAAAATAAATCAAATTTGAAATTTAAAAAACTTATTAAATTGATAATAAATTGACATTACTAAATAAAAATTATTTAGCTGCAAAAATTCTGTGGCACAACTGTGTACAGTGGCACACAGTTTGGAAAGCACTGATCTATAACATCCTAAAGATACCCAAAAGTGGGACTTGGTCTTAATATTACATTTCTTAACTTATTTTTAACTCCTCACAACCTATTTGCTTTATCTCTTTTTCTACAAGATACATTTTTTTATTTTTACATACATAGGGTTGGAGACATCCAGATATCTATACCTTCAATGCATTACATATTTCCTTGGAAGGTTCTGTTCTTGTATCCATATAGAACCTTCCTACCTAAGACTTGAGGTGTGAAGAAGGATAACCACTGCTTCTCACCTGTTTTTTTTTTACCTGTCATGATTTCCTGATTGACTCAAATTCTCTTCAGAGGATTGCTTTTTATGTTTTTTCAGGGCTGTTTGTTGTTATCACACGTACATCAAATTGTTCAGAGGTCTTGCGGAAGAGGTTGTTTATACTTTATGATGAAACATATTTTTCAGATCTTGCTCAGACAACATGTACAAAATGGTTATTATAACTGATATATCTTGTTTACTGTGATGTACCCTATCACCTAAGAGTGAATTTTGTGTTTCTTCTAACCAAATTCAACATTTGACAATGCCTGTGGAATCCCTAAGAGATAAGTTTAATTACATTCCTAAAAAAACATGATCTCTCTTGTAACATGAGACTTCTTATTTAGGAAATTTTGTCAAGTCAGGATTCTTTTATGTGTCATTTTACCTATTTGATTGTGTTAAACACTATTCCCCTCCCCTCTGTACTGGGACTAAATGAGAGAGTGATGCCCTCTGGTATTGGACAGAAAATGCCATCTGATTGTGGATGATGCCTCATCTGGTACCTTTTCTCATCTCCATATACATAATTTATAACTCCAACCAGGATGGGGTACACTGTACATCTTTGTTTTCACCTTCTTTTACTTGCTTGTATTCCCATTGTACTGTTCTCATTGTTGAGACCATTCTCAGGAGCATCCAGTTATTTTCAATCCTTCCTTGGTGCTTCCTGACTTTACCAGCCTTTTTAATTTTGTATCATAAGGATCATAGTCCCAAACGTATGTCCAGTCCCTACTTAATTCAGATCTTCTCCACAGAGAATATTTAACTAGTAGGTATGGGCTAACACTTTAAACTCTGATCTTGGATAGTACATGGCTACTTAGATATCTCTTTACCACCAAATCCCCTTTACATTTTAATCGCAGCACTTCTAGGATGAAGAGGTACTCTGTTGAGAAAAGTACTTTCCACTTTGGTGTTTGTATTTTTGGTCCAGTCTTTTTAAGAGGCTGGTCCTCTCCACTCAGTTCGTACAGACAAATTCAGACCAACATCTGTTGCTTAGTTTCTGGATTCTGCTTTAACTCTGTTTGATCTCATCAAATAGTGTTGTTGTGATCTTTGTATGCTGTCTTTCCTGTTTGAAAGCTCATCATTCAGTGATAAAACTCTCTTTTATTATGATACTCTTTGGTTCCTTCCTCCATCGTAATATTGGTGTTCTAACGTTATTGATGTTATCAAGGGTAAGTCTACCCAATTTGATTTTCTTCTTTTAAAATTTAAATGAATTTCAAGCAGGTATTTACTTTTTTGAAATATATCTCCATCCACCCAGCCATAATCATGACATATGCTTTATGGTATTGTGACTGAAGAAAAACAACAACAAAATTTAGCTTCTTTAGTTTCCATGGTACTTCAGCAATAAGTCACATGGTAAGTGAGTGAGAGAGTGGAGTTTTTTTATTATTATTATTAAGATGATGTATGTAATGCTTTGCATCAAGGACATTTATAACCAAAAGTCACATGGTGGTTGACAGAACAAAAATGAAACTCAAGAAAAAAAGACTTACAGTATTTCAGAGGCAAATACCTGCTTGAAATGCATTTTAGTTCCAAACATTTAATTTTTTTTTCATTCAGGAGCTTCATCACAAACACTGTACGTATTTGCTAACCTCAGTCATGTCAAAGCAGAGTTACAACATACGTATCATTTGTTTAAACTAAGGCTATTTATCATGACCAAGAAGTTCTTAGTCCTGCTTTTACATTTCTACACCTTAAAATGTGTTGATGCTCATGTACCTGACTTAATAATGAGTTGGATCATCTTTCACCTTAGTAATATTTTAGACTTAGTATAGTATGGATTGTACAAGATGTCTAAAAGGTGTCTTATATGATTATAGCCCATTTGTTGACGTGTAAGGCCTACAATTAGTTCACAGACATTGGTAAACACAATGTTAAAATTTATTACAAAGATTGGTACAAGATGTATATAGTCACTCTTATGCTTTTCAAACTAAGTTATGGGAAGACAAGCATGGTTTGTTGTTGCATTAACTTAAAAGTCGTTGTTTCTCAGGTGAAAATGCAGTAGTTAACAACAATGTTTTGGTAATTGTTGAATGGTATGCACCCTTTTAAAAAATCAAAACCTAAACCCTTGTCAGAGTAACATTCCCCACACTACTATACCACCTCCAGCAACTTTTGCTGTCAAACCTCACAAGCAGGTCAGCTCTGATGTGCTTTTCTTCACATTTTCACTTACTATTAGAACAAGAATTCTTGAAATGTAACTTTTCGAACAATGTAAGTTTTTCATGTTATTTGTTGTTCAGTTTATGCTCTAAGCACCTTTGAAGATATTCCTGCTTTCATCCGAGACAGGTAGTTCATTTTTTTAGCTGGTTATCAACTGCTATATGAAAATTTTGATGACGTTCACAGGGTGTGATTGGTTAAACCCTGACCACTAACAGCAAGTTTTTCCTACTAGCAGACTTGTTTCTTGAACAGATAGTCATTCATCATCATACTTCTTTGTCTTTAAGAGTTACCTTTCTCACGTAGTTACCTGTCATTTCACATGATCAGTTTATTTAGCATATACAAATAAATGGAGCTTTTTACTAATGTGTGTAAATAGTCCTAGTAAGTGGTTGGTCAAAATATGACTCATCCAAAATGGAGAAGAATATTATTTGCATTTTTTTATTAGTCTTTTGGACTTAAGCTGCAAATAAAACTTCTAATATAAATTTAGTGCAATGTTTTTTTGTTCTTTCAACTTTAGGCTAATTTTCCTCTATAAAGTTTATTTCTAGATTAAATTTTTAGAAGAAAGTAGGGTATGGTTGATTTTTCTTGTCTTATCTTAGGCAGCTCTTGGAAGACGTCTTATTCCTTTGATGGATAGAATTCTTGTTGAAAGATTTGCTGCAGAGACACAAACTAAAAGTGGAATCATGATTCCTGACAAAGCTCAAGCTAAGGTTCAAAGTGGTACTATAGTAGCTGTAGGTCCTGGAGGCAGGAATGAAGTAAGTATGATCAGATTATTACAAAAAATTATTAGATGCAGAAACAAACATTATTTCAAAGGGCCTTTAAATAGTACAATATCTTGGTTGTTCAGCATGTATTGATAAAACCTAAAAACAGAGTAGTAGAATGTAAAATTTATTTACTGAATGACCATTTGAAGCATATATATAATAAAGTGGAGCTTTGTACAACCCCATTTCTTTTTTACTTGTGCTTTTAAAGGAAAGAATGAAGAAAATCATATGAAATAAAATTGTCATGCTAAATTTACTCAAGAGGCTTTAAAGTGAATTTTTAATCCATAAAAAGTTATGGAAGTGCTTTCTTTTTTTGCACTTTGAGATACTTTCAAATCTGCTTCTCTCTCAGTAGACTCAAAAACACCCATTGATCTTGTCATGTGCTTGCAGCTTGAACATAAATAACAAACAGCAAGTCATGTGATAACCACAATTGATATAAGGTTGTGTGGAACAGAATGTATCATAATTACATTTTGATATTGCTTTGAAGATAGTGTGATGCCACCAGAAATTGATTACTTTTAAGAAAGCTATGTAATTCAGATCATAAAGATGTGTTCAGATTGGGTATTCAGAATTTTCAAAATGGGAATATCCCATGCACTTAATTATGTTTGAAAAAAAGAATAGGATCATTTTGGGGCACCACAACCATCCAGGAAGAAACCTTCAACAAATTGTACTTTAGCTGTGGAAAAGCATGAATAGCCTTTTCACTCTTCAGCTACTTGAAATATGTGACAGTTGAATGGAAGGTATCACTGGAAACCTTATCTTAATGAACCCATACCCCATTGGCTTTACTGTAAGTTGTAATTTAGCTATAGTAAGCAAAGTATGGCATCTAAAATCATGTTAAAATCCATGAACACAAAGCCCAGTGGCAAAACTTGCTCCAGGCAACAGCATGCAACCTGACCAAAAAAGGACCATCCGTCTGGAAGTTTATAGAAATGTGCCTGAATAATAGGAACTTTCTAGAAATAAAAAAAAAATTGACTTATGGCACCTCCATATATATAATTTTCTTATTATTTCTGTAATAGGCACTACATACTGAAACATTGGTTGTCAGCTGTTTAAAAGCTATGTAGTTGTGGGTATAGGATGCATAATTAGCAGCAAATATTAGCTGTTTGTAAACAAGTTCAGTTTTTTAAAACTTACAAGAACTGATGTAATGTTATTGTATTAAAATTTTGTATTATGTACATAGGCAAATGAGGCAATTTTGTATATGAAAAGCAATCAAAAAATGTTTGATTTCTTTTTGACATCATTTAAAAGTTATTGCTTTTTAATTTATTCAACACACTATGTTTTATATATTATCCTGTATAAAAACTAGTTGAAGTTTATGTTACAAAATCTCATTTCCCCTTGAACACGCACAAAAACAAACATAATGATTGTCATGAATTTGGATGGGGACCTAGCAAGCGTAAAGCCAGTGATATGAAGTGAATGTCTGGATAACAGATGACCAATGGGTGTACAGACAGTTTTAGTTTTTGAAATTATTCTTGATGTGTATATTGAAAAAACAAAAACCGAAACCTTGCATAGAGCAGTAACATCTTGTTTGTTAAATATATATTGTAGGTAAATTTGTGAACATTTTCTTAATAGAATGTTTTTTTAAATACATCTTTTTCAGTTATAAGATTCCATTATTCAACTTGTTTGTCTGTTCTTAAATTAATTCATAAATTTAAAGTTCACAATAAACATAAGATTTTGACCTAAGAATCTTTATGTATACAGTACATACACTATTTGTGTAAGACATGTGCATTGATAATTCAATGTTTGTGTAAATCTTATAATATGTGCTTTTGTTATGACTAATTTAACATCTGTTTACAGAAAGGAGAAACCATTCCTGTGAGTGTTAAAGTTGGTGACAAGGTCTTGCTTCCTGACTGGGGAGGTACAAAAGTTGAAGTTGAAGAAAAGGTAATGGTTATGTCTTTCATAACAAAAAATATAGTTGGTTCTAGAATGAAAGGTATTTTTATAGTTATATAAAAAAAAACGTTTAAAATGTAGATTAATCAAAATATTTAAAACATTCATTAGCTAAATGAATATTCTTTAAAAAAAAAAATCATTACTAGCGAGTGAAGAGCTGAATATTTAAAGATAGAGTTTGAATGCCAGACACTGGCAAAGCATTAAAAACCAGTAGACCTAACATTTGTTATAAAAAAAATCATCTTAGAATGCATGATCACAACCCGTTTGTCAGGATTTTTTCATTATGGACATCAAACCTAAGGTGTAACTAGATAGGACTGAAGAGGTATTTTTACATATCTCAAACCTGAAATTAATAAAGAACAAATTAAGATGAATGTGAAATGAAATCTGAAGTGTAGCATTTTTTCATAATCAATAGAATATTAATAATAAGTAAACAAAAGTTAACACTTCCTCTTTTTTGTTTGTATATGTATCATTTAAACTCAAATTAATTACTTGTAAAAATTTTATGAACACATGCAGTTCTTTTGATTGATTCATAATTATGAACTAAACACATTTTTTTTCTTTTTGTTTCCTAGGAGTATTACTTGTTTCGTGACAGCGATATCTTAGGAAAATGGGAAAGTTGAACAATAAACAACTTAGCTACATATCTTTTACAGTACAACAAACAAAAAATTAATGTAAATACTATTAAGTGTCATGAGATAAATATGAAATATTTTACTAAAAATTTAGAAGAAAAAAAACCTAACAAACTAGTCCACATAAGCCTGAGACATGTGTGATCCATACTCCTAAAATTCATGTTACTAAAAACTGTTACTTAAATATGTTAATCGATTTGCTTTTACGTTTGAATAAAATGCCATAATGTAGTATAGATAAGAAATATTATTTTGTTGTGCCTTTCACGTGTACATGTATTTAAAGTGTTTCACAAAATTTTAGTGCCACAAACAACACATTTCTTTCTGTAATTGCTGTGTACTGAGAAGTACTTTAATCTCAGGAAATATACGACTATGTTCAGATGTCTTTTTTTTTTTTCAACTTGCTTAAGCACAAATTTTAATGTGTGTTTGATTTGAAAGTACATAGATTACTACAGAGTGACAATAATAAACTGTTCAAACTTGTTTTGAAACACACTTTTAATGAGATGAGGTATCTTACACATTTCTCGTTGATCAACACTACTTCTTACAACGTTATACATACAGATGGATAGTAATAATCATTCCCAAAATTTTGTACTTAGTAAGCCAAAGTACACAATTAAAAAAATTGAACAAAGATTCAAAACAAGGTTAGCTTAGTCAGGCTAGTGAGTAATGGATTTAACATTATAGAATATCATTCTTATTATAAATTCTTTATTGTGAGAAGGATACCTGAAGATGACCATAGTTACGGTTGAAAAATTCGGACATCATGTTTGGTCTGTGAATATCATTGTATGAAGTGTGATTCAGTGTGTGTAAAAAACATTGATTGCAATTGATCCACATGTATATAAGAACAGAGAGAGAGAGAGAGAGGGGATGCTAGAAACATGATCCAGACAACAAAAAAAGGCTTAACATCACTAGAAGTGGGTGGCCTGTGTGCTTAATACTTTTGGGGGGGGGGGGATAATATGTATGTGTATGTCTGTATATATGTAAAAGAGCAAATGCTTCCAAAATAAATCAACTTAAATGAACAAAGCAAAAAACAAACCCATCCAAGACCTAATTTCCCTGGACTTCAAATATAAGTTGCCTCATACTATTAAAATCTAAAATGGTGGCCTTCACTTGATTTTTTGAAAATAAATAATGGGATGAATTATAATGAAAGTTTCTAGTGAGTTAGGTGTTACAAATCCGTGAAAGAGGGGTATTAAAATATTAATACAGAAAGAATTCCAGGAAAAAAACAACGTATACAGATGCAACAGTATAAAATATTGAGCACCATGTGAAACAGTATATATAGGTATTGTTACATCTCCGTTCGTTAGTTGATTTTCCGTAACTTCGTTCCTACGAAACTTTAACGACACAAGTCCTTTCTTAATAAAATTGGTTTATTCTTTCCGATTACAACTTTACGATACACTTAATTTCAACAGTCGCGCTATAACAAATGCTATATCTCACGTGGCCAACAATATTTTGTCCGCATACATTCAATTACTCATTACACTGTTTTCCCGTCACGTTGTGACCATCTTATATATACCAGACTAACACATATCTAGTAAATGCTATGGCATTCTTGAAGGAACAGGATATTTCTAGAAAACGGGTGGCGTGATACTAGTCACGTGACCTCGCTGACGCAACAGTATTTTTTTGGAATACTACCATTGTTCAAATGAGAAAAAAGCAACTTCATGTTAATAATGAACTATTTTATAAAATGATGTATGGAGCACTGTAGAATTTATTATGATCAAAGAAGGAACCAATTACATCATAATGAGAATTATTATAATTTTTACTTGCCCTGTACTGTGGGTTTCCAGTAAAAATAAACATAAGAGCATCTAGACTATACATCAACCTTGTATGCTTCTTGGCATTGCTGATGAGATCTTTCACTCATTACCAATTAGGGCTCATCAAGATGGCTAGCAGTGAAACACACATTATGTTAGCCAATTACAACAGGTACCTATTATTATAGCAAATGTGGTCTGTTGGTTGGTAGTATGTGTAACATTACCTCACAAAAGGCTGATTAGTTTTGCAAATTATTTTCTACAGACTTATTTTGATGTAATGTTAGACAAATTACTGATCTATAGATCATGGTTTACCATCATAAGGCATTATATATCATAACAAGGAACCTAAGTTTTATTGACATTTTTTAAGATGTAGTTAAAAGAAATCTTTGTAAAATAGATTGAAAAACTAAAGCTTGTTTAATGTGACCAACTGTAGAAATACTACTGTGAAAAATATTGGCTACAAAATAGATAATTTTTTAACTTGGAAAACACAAAATTAATAGTAGTGAATGTAAAGAGACTTTCTGGGATTAAGATTATGAAGTGTCTATAGAGTTAGCAGTAAACCAGATAAAGAGGATAACATACCACCATAAACCTTCTCCACTTCCTTCAGGTCTTGATCTGAACTTTTGAAAGCACTTGGATTTTTTTTTCTCTCTTCCAAACTTGGGACTTCTATTAACATTACTCGTCTGTAAAATTAACTGTAACTGGTCATAATTGTTTCATGTGTTAAATGTTAATAATTATGTACACAGCATGGTCACAAGTAAATAGACACCTCCTTTTCAGAAAAAATGAAAATTTTCAGTCATATTCACATG